>NC_081345.1:71719067-71733778 GCF_029784015.1 Lycium ferocissimum
TTTTTTGACATGGCCGAATGGCCCACATCTCTTCATCCTCTTTATTTTTTTTTTCCAACTTTATTGAAATTTAAGGGTTGAGAAATGATAAAGATGACTTAAATTAGCCATCTTTCTCTACTTATATAATGTACACATGTGGCCTATGGCACAAATCATGTGCAAGGCCACATGGCCATTTTTTTCATGAATTTCAAGTTTCCACAACTTCACTTTTGGCCCAAAATTTTCATGAAATGCTTAACTTTCCATAATGCACTTTTAACCCCAAATTTTTCTTATTCCAAATTTACCCTTAACATTCCATACCAATGAAAAGATGAATATGCAACTTATGCACTTTTAACAAAATCGGAAAAAATTACAACCTTGTCCTTAACTTGTCGCAACCGACTTAGAATATTCCAACGTACAATGTACGGGGTATAACACATTGTTCTTGTACTTGTGAGATCGGTGAGACTAAACTCTGATTCTAATTTATTATTTTGACCTAACCGGAGGGCCATGACGGGCACCCAAAGCTAACCCACCAGGAACCTTTCATCATACTTCCGCAATCATATCTTGGTGAGTCACATGGCTAACTCGCAATCCTATGTATCAATAATACAATTTCCATCGGGCTACGGCACTTTTATAACAACATCAACAACTATACCCATATATATAAGCATGCCAACAAAGTTATCAAAATGATATACAAAATATGAGCCGACAAGGCTAAGAGACATCTAGCTATACACAACTGTCTACAAGCTTCTAGAAAGAGTATGTAACATCATAAAGACGGGACAGGACCATGCCATGCCCCTATATGTACACAAAAGAATAGTACCAACAGCTGCAGCTCGAATAAAATGGAGCTCATCTAAGTAGTCTCTGAATAAGCAGCCTAAGGGTCAAGTCTGTTTCCCTGTCCACCTGTGGGAATGACGCCGCGTCCACAAACAAAAAGACGTCAGTATGAACAATGTACTGAGTATGTAAGGAATAAGTAATAACATTATGAAAGCATAAAGGATAACATAGGGTAGAAGAACTGCTTATACCTCTTGAGCTGTTCATCATACTTACTTACCCTTTTTCTAATAAAAGCCTTCTATACACACACATATACATATGGTAGTACTATACCCGACCATGTAGGTTCGGTGTTATACATACCCAGCCATAACAAGGCTCAATGTTATACATACCCGGCCATAATAAGGCTCAGTCTTATACATACCCAACTGTAGTGGTGTGCGCACAGTAGATATCATACCCGGCCACCTAAGCTCGGTATTACCAAATAGCCATACATATATATACATAGGACTATATAAGTGTCATCAATATCACCATAATTATATCTTTCCTTAGGGGGCCAACTATCGCAGGTTGAGCTCAAAAGTTGCATAAGAGTATCAAGACTTAGGAGCTTTAACACTTCTAGAAATGGGGGGGTCATGGAAGACATGGTGAATTGCATAAATAGGTGTACAACAATGGAATCATGCCTTAAGAAGGAAGGTTTAGCTTTACATACCTTTATGTCTTCTTAGCTACTTAACGTTAACCTCCAAAGCCCGAGAAATCAACATTTGAGAGGGTTTATACAAAGGTTAGGCTTTAAAGACACCCTTAAGTTCAAACTAGTATACTTCGTAAGCTATCGAAAATTGGGCAGCATTTCCCCTATTTCATCTACTTCTACCAAATTCTAAAACAACCCTCAAACAACAATGACATTATCAACAATACCATAATCAAGAGACTTCATTCAAGTTAAGCATCACTCAATCCCCAAAACTCCTTTTCATGATCATGCATAACAATAGCTACAACACAACACCACATATATACTTATGTACAATACTTCCTCAACATCATTAGTATCACCCACAACAAGATTATACTCCTACATGCCAAGAATTACAATTCAAGTTAACCTATAGCTCATAATATCTCCAAGTTCATACTTGAACTCTATTTCCAATTTTCTTCCTTTACCCACATGGTATAACAATCAAATAACATTAACCATCTATAAAAGATGTGAAATCTTACCTTAATCACTCAAGAACAAGTATTGGATAAACTTACTCCACTAAAGTGAAGTCTCCAACATCAACACTATAGGAAATCTTGAGTTCCACAAACCCTAGAAAGCTTCTTAGCACTTGAACCTCTTGATTCTTTTAGATTTTCTTGGATTTTGGCTTGGATTAGTTTATTGACTTGTAGAGAGGGTTTTAGAGAGCTCTAGGATCTGATTTGGGGAGAAAATGAACTCAAATGGGGTAAAATGAAATACATAAAGCGTAACTTAAAATCTCGTCGGCAAATCCTATGCCCACTTTGACGGAACGTTAAAATTCCTACGGTCATTCAAAGTCCACCATCAAACTGCCCAGTCCAACATGGCTCACTATGACTATTATACAGTGATGCTCCACCATTTGACGGGCTGTCAAATGTTCTACGGTCTGTCAAATGGTCCCTCAAAGTGCCCCCCTCCGATAAGTTGCTCGTTTCGATTCGTTTAACTTCCAATCCTTATGGAACCTTCTTGGCACTTGTGTAACACTTCATTGACCATCTAAGGGGCCCTATAGCTTCTCCTCAATTCATTACTAAACAAAGTATAACTCAATTTTTGCAAAATTCTTCCCAAACATGACCTACATTTCACTTCCTTCGACGAACTTAGTTTCACCGATTCATATGACATCAAATCTTATTGTACGCACTTAAAGTTATCAAATACTCTCCTTAATATCATAAAGACTTCATGTTTACCTTAAGCTCACATTATTCTACTTACAATGCAACAATCCGAAATCTCCGAGATGTAACATTCTCTCCTCCCCCCTCCCCCTCCAGGAACATTGGTCTTTAAATGTTAGACTCTTGGGGATTCTACAAAAATTTTACCAGAGTTTCCCCGGTAATATGGCACTACTGTCCTGTCACAGCAACCTAAAATATATCACCTCACAGGGCTACAATAACAACAACAACAACCATGGCCACACACGACCAAGAAAACATTACATACCTGAGGACAATGGTGTATCTGCCTGAGTCTCCTCTAGAGGTGGAAATAAATATGGGTACCTGAACTTCATGTCTTCTTCTGCTTCTCAGGTCATTTCCTGTCTATTATTATTTCTCCATAAGACTTTAACTGAAGCTACATCTTTGGTTCTGAGCCTCCGTACTTGCCTATCTAGAATGGCAATGGGAACTTCTTCGTAGGACAGTTGCTCGGTGACTTGAACATCATCTACATGTAAAATTCTGGAAGGATCTCCAATGCACTTACAAAGCATTGATACATGAAAAACCGGATGGACCGACTCCAAATCTGAAAAGAGGTCCAACTCATAAGCCACTTGGCCTACCTTGCATGTAATATCATAAGGCCCAATATACCGAGGAATAAGCTTGACCTTTTTTCCAAATCTCATGACGCCCTTCATTGGCGACACCTTCAAGAATACCCATCCTTTTAATTGGAACTGTAAATCTCATCGACAATTATTTGCATAATATTTCTGAAGACTCTGAACTGTTAATAATCGATCCTGTATAAGCTTGACCTTCTCTATAGCTTGGTGAACCAAGTTTGGCCCTATCAATTTAGTTTCTCCCACTTCGAACCACCCAATTGGCGATCAGCACTTGCACCCATATAAAGCCTTATACAGAGCCATTTGGATGCTAGAATGATAACTGTTGTTATAAGAAAATTCAATAAGCAGTAAGTGATCATCCCAACTACCCCCGAAATCCAACACACATGCCCGTAGCATATCCTCGAGGTTTGGATGGCACGCTCAGCTTGCCTATCAGTCTGTGGATGAAATGCTGTACTAAGAGTCACCTGAGTCCCCAAACCTTCTTAAAAAGATTTTCAGAAATTGGCTGTAAATTATGCCCCTCTATCGAAAATAATATATACTGGGACACTATAGAGTTGTACTATCTCTTTGACATAAAGCTTCGCATAATCTTCAGTTACGTATGTAGTTCTGACTAGTAGGAAATGAGCCGACTTCGTAAGTCTATCCACAATTACCCATATAGAATCATATTTATGCCTAGAATGAGGTAAGCCTGCAATGAAATCCATATTAATCACCTCCCATTTCCAAGTCGGAATTTTCATAGCTTGCAACAATCCACCGGGCTTTTGGTGTTGAATTTTTACTTGCGGACAGTTAGGACATTGAGCCACAAATTCAGCTATGTCTTTCTTCATTCCATTCCACCAATATATGTATTTAATATCGTGGTACATTTTCGTTGCTCCGGGATGAACAGAATAACGGGAACAATGGACTTCTTTTAAAATCTGATGACGTAGTCCTGCGACATTGGGAACACATAACCTGCCTTGACATCGGAGAACTCCATCTCTAGAACTCCATCTTAGGAAGTGTATTTATGTAATGATCTAGTATGGGATCCTTATACTGGGGCTCATTCACTTCAACTACTAGTGATGAGGCCGCTGAATTCTTAGTGGTAGCTCTCATATTACCCGAGTTCATTACCCGAACTCCTAGGCTAGCTAACTGCTGGAGCTCACGAGTTAACTCTCTTTTCTCTGGGAAAACATCACATAGGCTACCCATAGATCTACGGCTAAGAGCATCAGCCACAACGTTCGCCTTCCCAGGATGATATCGGATGTTAACATCATAATCTTTCAACAACTCCAACCATCGCTTTTACCGTAAATTCAATTCTTTCTGCTTGAAAATATACTGAAGGCTCTTGTGATCCATATAAATATCAACATGGAAACCATACAAATAATGTCTCCACATCTTCAGTGCATGAATCACCGCAGCTAACTCGAGATTATGGGTTGGATAATTTTTCCCATGTTTCCGCAATTGCCTTGAAGCATAAGCAATAACCTTACCATGTTGCATCAATACACACCCTAGCCTAACACCTGAAGCATCACAATTGACAACATAACCTTTCGATCCTTCTGGAAGTGTCAGGACTGGGGCAGAAGTTAATCTGTTCTTTAACTTTTGAAAACTACACTCACAAGCACCCGTCCATTGAAATTTTGCTGCCTTCTGAGTCATCTTTGTTAGTATCACATAAATAGAAGAAAAACCTTCCACAAATCATCTGTAATAACCTGCCAAACCCAGAAAACTACGAACCTCCATAGGTGTTGTAGGCCTTGGCCAAGTCTTCACAGCCTCAATCATTTGGGTATCCACCCGAATGTCATCAGCTGAGATAACATGCCCCAAAAAGGTCATCAAATTCAACCAAAACTCACACTTTAATATTTTGCAAATAGCTCTCGAGCCTAGAGAACTCTGTTACACCTTAAAAATTTCATGTCGTTGCATCGTAAATAGACTAACGTGAGCTTAAGGTGAACATGAGGCTCTTATGATTATAAGAAGGGTATTTGGTGGCTTTAAAGTGCATACGATAAGATTTTGAAGTTATATGAATTAGTGAAATTAAGTTCATCAAAGGAAGGTGAAGTATAAGTTGTGTTTGGGAAAGATTTTGCAAACTATCGAGTTAAGGATTGATTGGTAATACTTTGGAGAGGAGTTATGAGGATATTTAGATTTCTAATGAAGTGTTAAACAAGTGTTAAGAAGGTCCCATAAGGATTGAAGATCAAACGAATCGACGAGAACAAGTTCGAGAAGAAGGTGGGCTATACGACCATTTATACGGTCCGTATAACTTTATACGATCCGTATAATGGTTCGTATAATAGTCACAGTGAAGGGTCATCACTGGTGATATTATACGGTCAATTATACGAACCGTATAAAATTATACGGACCATATAAAAAACCGTATAATGGTTACAGAAGGGTCGGTTGTTGGTGCAATTCTACGGTCACTTATACGGACCGTATAAAATTATATGGACCGTACAAGTGTTCGTATAATCCATGTCAGGTCAGATTTTTCACAATTATAAATATAAGGCCCATGCTCTTATATTTAGTTTTCGCATCCTCTCCACACCTCTCAAGAACTCTACAATATTCTATACACCATTCCAACACAAATTCAAGGGAGATCAAAGATCAAATACCAATAATCAAAGGAAATCAAGTGTATGGGTGTTCATTAAGGTTAATGGAAGCTAGAAATTCCTTTGGAATTAAAGCTAGGGTTTTCTTCAAGTGATGCATCTTCATCCAAAGCTCAGTCCTACATAATCAAAGGTGAGTTCTATGTTTATTTCATGTTATTAAGAATATTGAGTGGTTGAAAGACTTGGATTATGGAAGAAAGTGGAGTATGAGGTTTAAATATGGAAATAGTGGTATTCTTGAATAGTAACTTTACTTGAATCATAGTTCCTGATATATCATGAATGTAATCTTGTTATGAATGATATTAAAGATGTTGTAGAAGCATTATATGTGTATGAATATGATGTTGTGTCACAATCATGTTTATGGATGACTTTGAAAGGGGATTTTGAGAATTGAATAATGTATAGCTTGGTGAAGTTTATGGATTATGATATTGTAGGTGTTGTTATTGAAGTTTATGAGTTGTTTATTATATGGAGGAAGTTGTTGAAACAAAGGAGATGCTGCCCAATTTTCGTTAGCTCTTAGTTGTGCTAGTTGAGACCTAAAGTATGATTCCGGTTATCTAGCCTTAGTAAGAATTCTCTTGAATGCAGAATACTGAACTTGGAGGGAAGCGTTTAGTCGAAAAGGTTAGAGAAGTGTACAGGTATGTAAGGCTATTCCCCCTTCTTTCTAAGGCATGACTCTTACAACATGATTTCCCCTACTTTTCCATGACTTACTTACCTCCGGAAAGCTACAAGTCTATGATTATTAAGAGCTTCTCCTGAGATAAAGATAGAGATGCATTATGATAATGATAATGATAATGATGATTCTATGTCTAGAGATTCTAAAGCTTATGAAAGGATGCTAGTATGAGATTAATGATCTTGATGTAAGATTTCCTTGATTTCTATTCATTTTTGATAGTCTCACCTCATAATGCTAGTTCTTTCAAGGCGGGACATGATGACTATGATGGTCCCATAAGATAATCAGAGGTTACCGACCTTACGTCACTCCAATAGTGTCACGACCCAAACCGATGGGCCATGACTAGTGCCTGAGCTGGGCACCCGTATACGACCCGCTAGATATAATCCGACTGAAACTGAAAACAATATGGCACTCAAAAAAGCACATGTTGTGAACTCATCATGTCATACATCGAAAGAACCCGTCTCCGAGAAGTCACGAAGCAACCAAAACATAACAAATATGCAAGCCGACAAGGCTGCCACTATACACGGGGACATCCAAGACGAACTACATCGATATAGCTGACCAAACCGTATATACACAACCCACATATGTCTACAGACCTCTAAGAGTATAACAAAGTCTACGTCAAAAGGATCGGTACCAAAATAATTCAAGCTCCGGAACAATGGAGCTCTCTAAGTTGCTGGGCAGAAGTCCTGTCGAGGATCACCAACCGAGTGTCCGTACTGCGGCATAAAACGCACTTCGAAGAAAGCGGGTTCAAGATGAATAGTGTATTGAGTATGTAAGGCATGAAATCAACATATACATAATATCCTGGAAAACATTTGAGGCGTGTCAATGAATGGGCAAAATAAATGCACCAAAGATAGCTATATCAAAGAAACACATATACCCATAGAAATATCACAACAAAGGCCATAGCGTCACCCCTATCAATTGTGCCATATATACATATCATAACAAAGGCCACAACGTCACCCCCTGTCAACTGTGCCATACATATACACATCACAACTAAAGCCACAACACACCCCCTATCAACTGTACCATATATATACACATCACAACAAAGGTCACAGCACACCCCCTGGCAACTGTGCCATATATATACATATCACAACAAGGGCCACAGCATCACTCCCTGTCAGCTGGGCCTTGTAATACACAACAAAGGTCGCAGCGTCACCCTCTGTCAACTGTGCCTTACATATACATGAAGAATGAAAATAAGTGGAGTGCATAATCAAAATGAAATAATAGAGCTCTCTGTAATGTCACAAAGTATCCATATACATATATTATACTACTGGCATGTATAGGGGTTCAAATGAAAACTATCGCTCTATCCCACCTTGGAGGAACAGTTTACAAGGTGAGATTAACAACAATGAAATAAATCGACAAAATCATGAAATAGCTTAACATTTTCATATCATCGTTGAAATCATATTTGAGACCTTTAAGCATAAAATCATCCTCAATGTAATCCTCATAAAAACATTCTCGTTATTAACATCATAAGAAGCTTTAAGAGTCATAAACTTCTCGCTTTGAAATCAAGGAGGTTACGAAAACACTTATGGAATCATACCGTAGGAATCATGCCTTTGAAAGAAAATGACGAGCCTTAACATACCTGTTCGACTTCCTACTAGTTACGTTTATCCGCCCGATATCGTAAATCTACATTCGAGAGCAATTACACTAACGTTAGACTCATCACCGTACACTTTTCCTAAGTTTTCAAATTAAACTACTTTATATCCTGCCGGAAATCGGGCAGCATCTCCCCTGTTTATATGCCTAGCCCGAAATCTCAATTCTGCAACCAACAACAACAACAACCATACCAATATCCATAATATCATTCTCAACACTAATATATACCATAAAACAGCCCACATTCTATTTTTCAACTTCCGTAACTAACCCACTTACTATACAATTATTTAACCACTCTACCTTCGTAAATGAACTGGTATTAGCGTAAATAAAAAGTGATCCATACCTTAATCTTGTTGAAGTAGCAATATCTCCAATATCCACTGTGAATCCACATCAAAATCCACCGCAAAACAAGACTACAATCATAACCACGCTCTATCCGGACCTAAACTAATATTCCGTCACTTGAAAATTGCTCACTTTTTGGTATCCTCACTCTCCCTACTGATTTCTGGAAATTTCTGGGCTAAAATCTGGTGAAAAAGGGGTTTTTTTACCCCTTATATAAGGGTCAAATTGGGTCGGGGTCACTGTAGCAATTTACTATAGTAGCACGGTAGCAGGTCAGTACTGTAGCATGCATTTTTACTTTGTCAGCTTAACTTGTAACATCCATAATTCTCTATTCCAATGTCCTATTGATGAGTGGTTTGTTGTGTTGGAAACTAGACTCGACGAACTTCATTTTAGGCTTTTGTTTCACCTTAAAAAACTTCATATGCTAAGAGATATTTGTCCCCCAAGTTGGACCAAATTTTCACACAAAACATTACCCATCCTTTCTCCAAAATCGTACTACTTCATTTCATCCACTCATTTCCTTATAAAACCTTCCGTTATACCTTATATACATCCTTCACTCATTAAATATACTTAATAATGCTTGCTCCTTATATTCCAAAGTGGTTTTACTTAACCCTAACTCAATGTACTTACGTTTCAAATTTGATAAGTGCTCTTCGAAGATATGAGGCGTAACATCCTTCCCCCCTTAAAAACATTCGTCCTCGAATGTTGCAGTATTGCCAACCCACGACACCATCTTTGATTCGTTAGAACAATTATTTTTCCTTTAGGGTCCGATTACCATTTGCTTAAACTATAACTTGGATCGCCTCTTCGATTCTTTCTTAACTCTTTTATTGCCTTCCGTCATCTTCTTTCACTTCTTTGTCCTCATGTACGTGATCGAAAATTAACTAGCACCTCGCTCTTGTTCTTTCTCCATTATGGTAGTCTTGACTTGCCGTGCCATAACTATTCATCGTCCTGTAAGTACTCTTTTTTTCTTGCTCCTTGTTTCCTTGCTAGTCGGCAGCTACCTTTCTCTCTCTACGGTGCCCTCTTTGCGTTTACTCCTTCAGTGCCATCTCGGGCTATCCTTTTTGTACCCATTGATCTTAGATATACACTGTACCGATTTTTTTTTGTAGTCCATTAGTCAGGCTCTCTAATCCTTACATCCTTGTCGCCATCTCTTTTACCCTTACATTCCAAATGTTTACCCAACATAACTGTGTCGCTAGTGAACCTAATGGTTATGTTCCTTTCTAAGGCCAGTTATATCATTATCCGAAATACGTATATACGTAATGTTTCTTCGCCATTTATTATCCTTCGCAGTCTAATTACACTTACGGCAAACTTATAATCCGAGTTCAACTAATTTCATAGCTCGCAACATCTTTGAGCTCCTGCTACAACTTTTTCTTTACTTCCTTCCCTCACATCTATCAATACAGTCCCAGAAGCATAGGACTATGACAACTCTTCTATTATCACTCTCTTGCAACGCAAGTATACTTATCTTCGATTCTCTTGTATCGGCGATCGTTTCGTCAGTCGTTATTCTTTGTTAGCTTTCTGGTGTGGCCTTTTTACAATTGTAGTTGGGCATAGCTTCACGTTGACGGTTCATATAATTCCATAGCATATGCTCTCATGTTCCGTATAATTAGTGGTCCATGAACTATTTTCTAATATCCAGTGAACTCTTTTATTTCCATTCATAGGAGTAGCGTTCTTTCTTTCCCTCAAAAATTTCAAAACTACCAATCGTTGTTCCTTTTATTACAATTGTCATTGTCATCCTAAATGTCCTTTGGGTTCGTCATCCTCTCTAACACCCTTTGTAATTTAGCTTGGAGACCTTTGTTGCTCTTCTCATTACCCTTTAGGGCATGTCACTGCATACTTAGCTACGGCGCAATTTTTGCCCGATACGAGGGATTCAAATCATGGTCTAAAAATATCGTAGTTCATCTTGGCGTAAAGTGCTCTCTTGAGTTATCTTCCATACTTTCTCCCTATGTCTGCCTCATGGTACACTTATTATCAATTCATTTCTACTTCTTTCCGTTACCTTCCCGATATGCCAATACGCCTCGAACTCTTGCTCCGAGATAATAAATCTCCTTTTCTGGAGCTTGAAACGTCATAGTTTCTTTCAAGTCTAGTATGTTCTTCCCCCCTTTTAAGGAGGTCCTTATACTCCAATAACCTTTGAGTATCTAGCGTCTTGACTACTTATTTTCCGCCCTTGACGATCGTCTTAAGGTAGGAGTTCCTTCACCACACAGTTTAACTTATTTTTCCTTGCGGGTTAGTTGCATCCCATCTAAGAGCTATAGTTCTCCCAGTGTTCCACCATTTCTTGTGCATGTTATGAAATCCTTACAAATATACTCTTTTATTTTCTCTTCTCCTACCATTTATGTCTATATCATCATTTTTTTTGTCAATATCTCCATACCGTTCCATCCACTACTAGTCCTTTCACCCGTTTAGCTCACTTACCCATAATTCTTCTTAACTACGCATTTGTGTTGCAGCTGTGCATCTAAGTTTTTTGAGTGTCCTGCTACTTTTGCTCTTAGCACAGAATTCTTACAGTTTACACTCTCTATCCTCGTTCATCGAACCTTTATCTATCTTTCTGATGCTACGGCCGGGTGGTTGTTACACCCCGCACTTTTAGAGCATGAGCATATCACGTACTTCACCGTTGTAATGGAGCATTAGAGACATCCATGAAGTTTGGAAGGTACAAGTTATGGGAAGTACGTGACAATAGAATAAAGGATGAATTACGATCTCGTAAGTCATAACCGGGAAGGACAACCTTGAAACACGAGAACATGAGAATTAACAAGTATAATAAATGATAAATAACATGTAAGGGGAGTTTTGGAAGATTTTGGGACCAAGCAAATAAAAGAAAATAAGTTAGTCGAAAATTTGAAAAAAAAAGTTGGCAGAATTAAGGGTAGAATTTGGGTCAAATTTGGAAGGGCATATCTCTAGGCATATGAGGAGTTTTAAGGTGTTTCAAAAGCCTAAAATGAAGTTCGTCGAGTCTAGTTTTCAACGCAATAAACCGCTCATCGATACGATGTAGGAATAGAGAATTATGGATGTTACAAGTTAGACTGACAGAGCAGAAACAACACTGCTACAATGCTTCTACAAAAGATCGGCAAGAGACTTCCTGACTTTTAGCCCCTATAAAAGGGTTAAAAACCCCATTTTTCTCCATCATAATCTTCTAAAAATTTCCAGAAAATTCAGCAAGCAAAAGAGCTCTCAGATCACATAAAAGATGAGGATTTTGAGTAAATTTCAAGTTACGGCGTATTAATCAAGGTCTGGACAACGTGTAGTCGCGATTATAGTTTTGTCTTGCGTTGGAATTGGCTTGGATTCATAGTAAACATTGAAGATATTACTTCTCTAGCAAGAATAAGGTATGAATCTCTCCTTATTAATATTAATTTTAGTTTATTTACGGAGATAAAGTTATTAAATAGTCGTATAATAAGTTGAATAGTTGAGAAACTGGGAAAACATCGTACGGAATATTTTATGGAGCCTATTGGTATTGATAATGTTGTTCTGATATTGGTATTTTTGTTGTTGTTGTTGGTTATTGGATTGTGATTTTGGGCTAGGCATATAAATAGGGGAGATACTGCTCGAATTTCGACAGATTCTAAATGGATTTTAATTAAGGGTTTAAGACGAGCGTATGATGATGAGCCTAACAATAGTATGGATGGTCGTATATGTATATTACGAGGCTATGAATGATCTTAAGGAATTGCAAGATGAGAAGTAAGTTGGAAGTCGAGAAATTATCTTCCAGGTATGTTAAGGCTATTCCTCTTTCTTCTAAAGGCATGATTTCTTTCTTATGAATCCAATAGGTGTTTTCCAAATGTCCCATGATCCCTTTCTGTGAATCCACAACTGTCTTCCAAGAACATTCTTATTCTCAAAAGATAGAGATTCATGATTCATAGAGTTCTTATACTGCTAAAGATAAATATGTTTTATGATGACGATGGTCCTATTTCTAGAAGCTCCTATGTTATAATTCCCTACATATGTTTCATAACCTCCTTACTTCCAAAAGTTAGAGTTCATGATTCAAAGGTATGACTTATTTCTTGATAATCCATAAATGTTTTCCAAAGTATCCCTATTTTCCGAGTCAAATATTTATGATTCTATAAGCTTTTATGACAACAACAACGGACATGTTTTTACAATGTTAATGACGATGCTAAAGATGAGAATGTTTCTATGATGATTACGACGATGATGATGATTTCATATTTAAAAGTCCCAAGCTTATGATTTCAATGTAAATATGAGAATGTTGAGTTATTTTCGTGATTTTCTTAATTTTTATTCATTGTTGTTGATCTCGCCTTATAATAATTCTTCCTTCAAGGTGAGATAGAACGATGATGATTATTCCATAATATAATCGGAGGTTACCGACCTTACGTCACTCCGATGTATTTATAGCTCTTATTTGTCTCTCATGCATGCTTTATATATATAAGTATGTATTTTCTCACACCGCGCCGCGCCATAGTCGGCCGGGCATGGCACGTAGATGTGCACACCACTGCAGTGAGCATGTTATGATATTGCCCCGGACGCGGGCTAATGATGATAACACCGAGCCTTAATAGCCGGGCATGATACTATATATATGACACCGAGCCTTAATGGCCGGGCATGATACTATATATATGACACCGAGCCTTAATGGCCTGGCATGGTACTATGTATATGTATAAAAATATTTTTTTAAAGGCTAAGAATGCATGGCATCCGCCTTATGAGGCATCCAGATGTACAGGTTATCTCTTTTATTCCATGTTACCTTTCATGTCTATATTATGTTGTTATTCATGCCTTACATACTCAGTACATTATTCGTACTGACGTCCTTCTGGACACCGCGCTCATGCCCGCAGTAGGTAGGAAGACTCGATCGGACCCGTAGGTGTTCTATCACGATTCTCGAGCACTCCACTTACTTCGAGTCACAACCTATTTGGTATTGTCCTTATGATCATTTGTATTCTATGTAGAGGCTCGTAGACGTGTGTGTATAGTTAGATGTTTTGTAGCTCCACCGCTTCATATTGTTGTATAATATATTGGTGGCCTTGTCGGCCTTATTTTGAGCTCTTGATACTTTATTGTTAGCCTTGCTGGCTTTATGAAATACATTATGTTGTGGCGACCTTGTCGGTCTGCATATGTACATATGTGCTGAATGAGCAGATATTCCTATGTTGGCCCTTTTCTGCGTGCAGATATTGTCACGACCCAATCCCGTGGGCCGTGACTGGTGTCCTATTTGGACACCCATACGTACCTACCAAACAAATCCGACATACCAAATGGCTAATCCGCTCAGACATACATAAGTCCATACAGATATAACATACGTCGCACGAACCTGCATAAGCATATGTATATATATATTTACATAATCTGTACATAAGCCGTCGAGGCTATCATAATAGACAAAGTCACAAACTCAAACATACGTACTGCACGTGACATCCCACTAACCTACGTACATGTCTCGGCACCTCTAACACATCAGACGTAATCCGACGAATCGAAGACGGACAGGCCCCGCCGTACCCAAATAGTCATATATACAGAACGTATCTACAACAGAAGATATATACCAAAAATATCAGCTCCGGATCAAAGGGAGCTCAAACAAACAGACAATATCCTAAGTCGGCGCGTACCGTGCGGCGCGTCCGTACCGCGTGGGCATGTAACACGCCCCCGCGCGAGCGGGGGGGGTCGCACGAAGATGTACCGAGTATGTAAAGCGGAAACATAATATACATAAATACAATAACCCGAATC
>NC_081345.1:71733878-71744682 GCF_029784015.1 Lycium ferocissimum
GCAAGTCCCGAGGCTTCCCTTATTTGATTCGTTTGACTCGGTTCGTATGATATGGAAAGAAAACGTTTGCCTATGACTCTAAAGTCCATTTGAAATGCCCCATAATGATATTTGAACGTTCGTCATTACGAATAATACAAATTTTCCGAGAATGACCTACGACGTGTTTTTGAGAAAAAACTGATACTTAAAAGCCTGCGACTTTTGTATATTAATTCTGATTGACTCGATACACATTTTGAACCTTCTGATACTAATGTATTTGTATGTTAAAGTATGTGTCGAGTCCTGGAATTTACTTTTAATCAAAGATATGGTTTCTCGCACTACTCGCTCGTGCCAATGGTTATGACTTCGTTCGCCGGCATTCGGGCCGGTTTTGAGATCGTGCGCGTTGTGACAAATTCGGCGGTATGATGTGTTACGGTTTTCGAGACCTCGCCATAGGGCGGTTACCGTTTATGGCGTTATGATGTGATATGGCATCCGATTCGTTACGATGATTTGATGTGTGTGATATTATGATGTGTTCGGAGATGTACGGAGATTTGAAAACGGAGTATGATGTGTTGTGGCACCGGCGTCGGGGGGTGACCACGTTCCCGAGCCTTATGCATGACTTTTATTTGCGTTCGCTTGGGTTTGATCCATATCGCATCCGTTTTTGTATCTTTCGACTCTGCCATGATTTGGATTACCGTACCTCCGCTTTACATACTCGCATTTTTTCCGTACCGACCCCTTTCTTTCGGGGGGGGGTCGCGTTTCATACGCCGCGCATGCTAGTGCGCTCGGTTGGGTGATCCTCCGGTTTAGGCTACCTATTCTGCTACTTTGGAGTGCTCCCTTTGATCCGGAGCCCGTATTTGGTATATGTCTTCTGTTATGTATATTCTGTACATTTGTGTCTGTTCGGGTACGGCGGGGCCCTGTCCCGTCATATGTTCGTATGTTCTGTTTGTTTGTAGAGGCCTGTAGTCATATTGTGGGTCATGGGTCCGGTTTGTTCGTATGTGATTCGTTTTGCGTCCTTAAGCGGCCCGTATGCTACTATGGCGATAAGGCCCATAAGTTTGTATGTATGTGTGTGTGGGGCGACGACATTCCGACTTGATTTACGATATGATGATTACCGCACGGGCGACCGCGTGGGCGGCAGCATTCGTTTCGTATGTGTGTGATGTCCGGCTATACGTTATCGGTGCAAATAATGTCGGTTGAGTCTGAATACGCCCTAATATGACAATTTGGTTCGTAAGTTTGTTTGGGTGCCTAAGTAGGGCACCAGTCATGGCCCACGGAGCTGGGTCGTGACACTATGATTTCGAAAATTCTATCTGATCTGTTCCCGAGTGACGTTCGGAGGAAACTTGTTTTGACTACTGTTTTGGCTTTTAAACGAGGACTTGTTTGATCATTCTGTTGAGTCAGTAATAAGGATTTATGTGCATATGGTTTCTCGGTTTGTAAATGATGTGTTTTCCGGACTATGATGTGTCCGGTTCGCCGAGCCCCTTTTCGGTCGGGAACCGCGTATATATTATGGTGTTATGGTATGTCCGGTACGCCGAGCCCCTTTCGGCCAGGTACTGTGTGTATGTGCTACGTTATATGTTATATGTATGGATTCTGGAATGTGATCTATTGGTATCAGGGCCGGTGGTGGGGCAAACCCAATGGTGGGGCAAACCCAGTGGTGGGGCAAACCCAATGGTGGGGCAAACCTAATGATGATGCAAAATTCCACATTGGTTTAGGCCAATCCCACATTGGTTTAGGCCAATCCCACACACAGTTTAGGCCAATCCACATTGGTTTAGGCCAATCCCACATCGGTTAATGGCATCTCCTATGACCGGACATGATGTTGTGATGCGCTACGGTATGTTTATGGTTATTATATTATTTATGGATCGGGCCGTACGTTTCTCGGCATTCAGTTAATTGTCAGCTCATATGATAAGTTATGATGTGATGATGTGCTACGGTATTTATATGTATGATTTGTATTTTGGAAATAAGCATTTTGGCATTCGGATTTGTATATTTGTCTTTGGTACCTCTGATGTACGATTTTCCGTATATATGAGACAGAAATGTTTTTCAAAAAGAAAGCGAATCATTTTGGCATTCTGATTATCCTATTTGCCCCCTGAACCTCTTATGTATGATTTGTATGTTAGATATGAGTACTTTGGTATTCGGGTTATTATGCTCGCGTTCGGTGCACTTCACTTCGATTATGACTTCGTTTTCTGTATTTCATGCTTTGCATACTCAGTACATATTCCGCACTGACCCCCTTTCGGCGGGGGCTGCGTTTCATGCCGCGCAGGTACCCACAGATGAGTAGATGATGTTAGCAGAAGATGTTCCAGCTGGATTGGCGCCATTTCCTCCGGAGTGCTGCCGAGTCCGAGTGTTTTTATATGGTATCTGAAGTCATGGTAGAGACTTTGCAGACAGTGTCGAGTGTGTGATATGTCAAGTTTGTAAGCGGCTAGGCGAGCCGATATGTTATTATGTATTATCTTGCATATTTGTTTTGTAATCGGCTATGTGCGACATATCGATGCATTATGTCATAGATTCGTTATGACTACGATTTTATTTGATTTGAAAAAGACGAACAGTATGTTGTTCTTTGAAAAATTTTCCTTCTACATTTTTACATGATTTGCGGGCCCAGTATGATTATGTGTGTTACGAAAGTCAGCGGGTTCGCTCGGCCCTAGGTAAGGGTCGGGCGCCCATCACACCCTATCAGATTAAGGGTGTGACATTTGGCTCTTTCAAGGCCGTACCATTCCCTTTTTTGAACTTGGGAATATTATAGCTCATCTTAGAACTGAATTTGTTCTTCCCCCCTTTTAAGGGATGTTCTCATATACCAGTAACTTCGAGTATTAACCGTCTTGATAGTAATCTGGCCGACCTTAGCGATCCTTCAACTCCTCTATTCCATATAATGCCGGAGTTCTTTTCATCGCATGGTTTAACTTATTTCCTTTTTGCTAGTTGAGTTTTGGGGTCCTCACGTTCATCTTTTGTCACGTACAACATTACTCTATCTCCCGTTGATTTATTTAAATTTGATCCTATCGTCTGCTTTCCTGCTTTCATCCTAACCTTTTCCTCAAATATATATTACCTGACCCTCAATGGGTATACATTTTCCTTGTCCAAGTTTCTCTCCCCTTCATGATATCATAACCTTCTTTTTTCTAATGCTCGTGCTTACATATTTGATCGCGTTACCTGCCATCTGACTTTGATTCCCGAGAAAACCCAATCCTGATTCTCTCTGTAGCGCTTGCTACCTCAATTTTGACATACAGCACAATCAATACTTTTAACATGTCATAACATCAATCATAAGGATGTACATAATACTCGATGTAGCCACTCGTGACTTATCTTTTTATCGCTTTTCAACACCTTTTTCTTGCGAGATATTCCATTGCCCTTTGATTTTGTCCTGAACCCACGACTTATTACGCCTCCCTTCTTTTGACCAACTAGCCATACTCATACCTTGCGATCATTTCGAGATTCTAATTTGTAAAGCTCATATGCTCCTAATTTCCCTCGGCTATTCTGGTTTCTCATATTGTATTTTTGTATGTCTAAATCATTAGGTCTTCCTAGCATATCTTTCTACGTTCTAACTATGAATCCCGATGATATAACTTTACTTAAAAATCTTTACTCTTACTTATACCCTGTCTCCTTGTTTAAAATAATCAACCTCGCATCCTTTACTTTCTTGTAGCAACTGAATCGATCCTTGTGATATTTTATCTTCACTTGTACACCTACTCTCTTCTCTCCTTAAAACTAAACCGACATCGCACCTAATTTCTCTATTGTCAATAACCTTCACAACACCCATCCGAAAAATAAATTGAGGTGAAACCTTCTCATAAGGATTATCTAGAAATACACCACATATTCCTAAGATTGATGCAATCTCTACTTCCTTCGTCGGCCAAGCAACAACACATTTACAAGTTGTATAAGCAATCCAGAAAAAAATCATAATTACAATCCAACTTACCTAACCACTTCTCATTCTTGAGTTCAAGGTCATCATTAATACCCGAAGTAACTTGGCCATAATAATTCTTTGAATAGTGCCAACTATCAAATACTCAGAATCCCCTTGAAGTCGAATGACTGGTGACTTCTAAATCCCAATGTAAACTCACATCATATAGGAAAGTTCGATAAAATGAGTTTGAGTACCTATCATCAACCCGTCCTGATCTTATGTGTATATAAAATTCTAGAGTAAAACTTTCCCCTACTCGTTAATTTCCTTCCCCTTATCAATATCTCTTCGTTATCTCTTACTCACCAATCTATAAATCGTAATACTGCATTTGAGTTCTTAATGTCAACTTTCCATATATCTTCAATAAATCTCAATTCTCCGAAATCTCAAATGTGACTCCTTCCAGTTCCTTTAATTACTAATCATTTTTCCCCTCCAGGGTTCTTCCCTTAAATTAAAATCATTCTTTAACTTCTCTTTGAAAGCGTCTCATAATGGTTCGTTCAATCATGACTTACCAAACATCTGATTGCCACATTTTCCCTTCATTCTTTCTCTATAGCCTAGACATTCAAAGAATTCAATTTGTAAAAATTTTGGTAGAGTTTTCTCTATACTTCTTACTGCCTCATTCCTGCACACAGCCCAGAAAACACATTCAATGCCTCACAGGGCAATCACACATACTCATAATATCTAGCTCGTGTTCTTATATCAAAGTCTATCAATATCAATAAGGTAGGAAACATACCTTTCGGAGTAAAAACTTCAATTCTCATCAATTACCTCATAGCGGCATAATCAACTGCTCATCCACAATCAAAATATTTAGGATTAGAATTAGGGACATCACATCCTATAATTTAGCTCTACGGCACGATCTAAGATGAGAAAGAAAGGTCAATCATTCAAAAATGCCTTGAAGCCTCTTGTTTATAAGTGTGGCACGCTTCACACCCATAAACGAGACTTTGCTGGATACGGCTCGTAGACACACCCTAGGACGGAACTGCTCTGATACCACTTTTGTCACGACCCGACTAGGGGGCCATGACGGGCACTCGAAGCTAACACACCGAGCACCTCTAAACATCTCATAAACATTTCTGGGTGGACCATAAAGATAGCTCATGGATATCGTAATCTGTAAGGACATATATCACAACATAACGGCACATCTCTGTATAATCTTCAATAATTATGCCCATCGTCAGCAGCCGACAATGCTACTAAAATATTATACAATGATATGAACCGGTAGGGTTATGAAACATCTAACTGTACACATATGTCTACGAGCCTCTACATAGAATACAAGTGACCATGACGACCAATACCAATAGACTGCTGCTCCGAAGTAAGTGGAGTGCTCATGAGAATCCGCTGATAAAGCACCTACGTATCTGATCCATCTCCCTGCCTACCTGCGGGCATGCGTGCAGCGTCCACAAGAAGGGACGTCAGTACAAATAGTGTACTGAGTATGTAAGGAATGAATAACAACATAACAAGAAATATGGAACATAACATGAGATAAAGATAACCTATACATCTGATTACCTCTTAAGGCGGATACCATGCATGCTAACTTTAACTTTTTAAATCAACATTATGAATATATATATATATCAGTAAATTGCCAGACCATATAGGTACAGTGTTATCTTGCCCGGCCATGTAGGCGCGGTGTTATCTTGCCCGGTCATATAGGCGCGGTGTTATCTTTCCCGGCCATATAAGCGTGGTGTTATCTTGCCCGGCCATATAGGCACGGTGTTATCTTGCCTGGCCATGTAGGCGCGGTGTTATATATATATAGTATCTTACCCGGCCATGTAGGCACGGTGTTATATATATATATATATATATATATATATATATATAGTATCTTGCCCGGCCAGTAAGTGTCGATTACATATATAAATACATATAGAATGCATGAGAGCCCAATTAAAAGCTACTACTTTATCGGAGTGACGTACGGTCGGTAACCTCCGATTTATATTATGGAACAATCATCATTACTATATCTCACCTTGAAGGAACAATTATTATAAGGTGAGATCAACAACAATGAATAAAATCGAGAAAATCATGAAATAAGTTCAATAATCTCATAATTGCATTAAAATTATAAGCTTTGGAATTTCTAGAATTAAAATCATCATAGGCAAGATAACTGTTACACGTCAAAAAATTTCATGTCGTTACACAGTAAATGTACCAACGCAGGGTGAGGCGTATATGGTGTTCCTACAAGTAAGAAGTAGTACTTAACGGTTCCCATTAAGATTCCAAAAACATTTGTAGCAAGAGAAGAAAGTTCATTAAGAAAGGTGAAGTATACGTTGTGTTTCAGAAATGATTTACAAGGTACCGAGTTAGTGTTGACCTAATAATGTCTTGAGGAAAAGTTATAACGCTCCTTAGATTGTTAATGAAGTGTTAAACAAGTGGCAAGAAGGTTTCATAAGGATTGGAGATCAAACAAAATGACAAGAACAAGTTCGGAGAAAAGTGGATTATATGACCATTTATACGACCCGTATAATATTATACGGTCCGTATAATGGTCCGTATAACCGTTACAGTGAAGGTCCATCACTGATGGAGTTATACGATCACTTATACGGACCGTATAAAATTATACGGACCGTATGATGTGCCGTATAATGGTTACAGAAACGAGATGTTGTTGGAGCGATTTCTCGGTCACTTATACGGACCGTAGAAGTTTATACGGACCGTATAAGTGTCCGTATAATGCACGACGGGTCAGATTTTTCCAATTATAAATACAAGACCCCATGTTATTATTTTCATTTTTCTCACTTCTCCACTTCTGTCCAAGTCTCTAGAACATTCTATGTTACACCCCTCGTTCTCTTAGTGGTAGAACTTATGATTTTCTAGTTGGGTATACCTTGGGAATTGAGACCCGAGCCCGAGTTTTGGAGATAGAAAGTGTCTTACCCCATGTGCAATGGTACCAGCAGGTATTCCTGGTGATTTACAGGATTAGAAGTTGAACGAATCGAATCGACGCGATCTGAACTGAATCGGAAAAGTCTGCAGACACCAGTCATGATCGACGGATCGTCGAACCTGTCGACAGACCGGCATTGTGTGGTGTCGACAGGGTTTCGCAGCCCTGCATTCTGCAGGCGCAGGTCGATGAGCACGTCGATGGACCGTCGACACGTCGACGGGTCGTCGACCCGCTCGTCGAACCGGACCACTGAAGCATTTAATTCTCTGAGTATAAATACGTGGTCTATGACTTTATGTCTTATTTCTCTCATTCCCAGATCAGAAAACCCTATTATTTTGCTCTCCCAATATTTACAGCATAGTAGTGAAGATTTGGCAACACCCGAACCCCGTAAACCCGAGCTTGTGAAGAAGAAGGTTGTTTCTAGGGTTTCTCCAAGAATGGGAAGCTTAGGGAGTTGAAGTTAAAAGTAATTCTTTGGATTCTTGACCCCTCAAGGTATGTAAATGATTCCTACTCTTGTATTGGAGTTTGCTATCAAGAGCTTTAGTGTTTTTGGGTAAAGAAAGGGTATTTGTGGAAGTGATAGATTGATGAAGGGTAAGGTAATGGCATGAGACTATTATAAAGAAATGATTAGGGATGGATTTACGTGTATTTGGATATATATAGGCACTATCATTGTAAGCTTATAAAGCAGATGGTCGTCTATGATTCGTTGAGCTTTATACGTGCTTAGGGATGATTAGTAAGCAAAGCAAGTAGCCTAATTAAGGCTTATGTTATCTTAATTGTAGATTTACAAGTTCAAGAAGTAGAAGTTGGGCGATTTGATATACGGCAAGGTATGTTAAGGTTATTCCTTTTATTTTTTTTTGGCATGATCCTCTGTCCATATTACTCTATTCTTATAAGTACTAAGAGAAATACAGTTTTGATGTTCCCGTACCCCGGCTATGGTATTTTCCCCATATACGAGATCTTATGATTTCCGTCACAGTAGTATGAGTTCGGAAGGCCCATGAGAGGGAAACTATCATTTTATTGTTTGAGAATCCTGTCGTTAAGTTTTACTTGTACTACGCATTTACTTCTAATTCTCAGGGGTATGAGTGAAAGGCGCACTTGAAAGGGGGTGAAGGTGTGACCTATGATATTACGTTCTATGTGAGAAAGGCACACTTGACAGGGGGTGAAGGTGTGGCCTATGAGTGGTCCATGAGTGGCCTATGATGTTGGAGTACCTACATGAGAAAGGCACACTTGATAGGGGTGAAGGTGTGACCCGTGATGTGACAATGAGGTGTGTACCTACTAGATATATATATATATATATCTATGCACGTCCATACTTCCCAACATACAGATTCAGTCAGATGCAGACAGATACTAGTTCATACAGATTCATGCAGATAGTCATTTCAACTTATGAGTTCAGATCTTATTCATGATTTCTCTATATATATACATATTGTCTTTATGCCTTACATATTCGGTACATTATCGTACCGACTCCCCGTTGCTCGGGGGCGCGTTCATGCCCGCGGGTACGGTAGACAGGGAGGTGGTCCAGCTTAGTAGGACCCTTATCCAGCAGAGATCAGTGCACTCCATTCGATCCTGAGTTGCAGTCTATTTTGGTAGGCCATCCTTTTGAGATGTATATAGATGGGTACGATGGGGCCCTGTCCCGTCCTTTCTACAGCTTCCATTCCAGTAGAGGTCTATAGATAGTTGTATGTAGTAGTTAGACGATGTAGCCTTGTCGGCTTATATTCTTTTGTATACAGTATATATAGCAGCCTAGCTGGCTTGCACTGTTCTTCCGCATGTTTTGTATATATATGCAGATTGTACGGAGTTCAGACGTTTCCTCTTTATGAGATTAGTCTGTGCCATTTATGGGCTATTGATGTTCAGCATGTTTCAGATAAGTCTTTAGGGGTGTTTGGTCGCTAGAGGTCAAACCCCTTGTCACGGCTCATCGGTTTGGGTCGTGACATTCTACACCCTTCATCCATAAGAATTCAAGGGAAATCAAAGGTCAATATTATAAATTCAAGGGAATCAAGTGTAAAAATGGTAGCTAGGGTTGCTTGAAGTCAAGAAATCTCCATGGATTGAAGCTAGGGTTTTTCTTCAAATGAAGCATTTCCATCCAAAGCCCGTCCCTACATAATCAAAGGTAAGTTTTATGATCATTTCATGTTATTTGGAATATTAAGGGGTTGAAAGACTTGGATTGTGGAAGAAGGTAGAATATAGAGCTCATATGTGAAGAAATGGTATTCTTGAATAATAGTGTGACATGAACCATAATTCGTGAGATGTTATGAGTGTAATCTCGTTATAAATGGTATCAAGAATATTGGAGAAACATTATATGAGGATGAATGTGGTGTTATAATATGGCTATGGTTACGAGTGACCTTGAGGGGAATTTTGGGAATTTAATAAGGTTAAACTTGTCAAGTTATGGATTATAATATTAGGAATGTTGTTATTGATGTTTGGGAGTTGTTATATCATGTGGAGGAAGTTGTAGAAACAAAGGAGATACTGCCCAATTTTCATTAGCTTTAGCTTAAGCCTAAGCATGTTTTCGATTATCTAATGTTAGTACGAACTCTCTTGAATGTAGAAACGTGAATATTGGAGGGAAGCGTTCAAGTGATTAAGTTAGCGAAACGTAAAGGTATGTAAGGCTAATTCCTTCTTTTCTAAGGCATGATTCCGATGACATGACTTCCTTTATCATTTAATGACCTTCTTACATTCCGAAAAATATGAGTCAAGGTTTATAAAGAGTTTCTCACTAGATAAGGATAAGAGATATGTTATGAATACGACAATGATAATGATGAGTCTATGTCTATAGATTTCAAAGCCTATAACATTATGTTCATTGTTGTTACACTCACCTTATAATGCTAGTTCCTTCAAGGTGAGGCAGGATGATTATGATTACTCCATAATGGAATTGGGGGTTCTCGACCTTACGTCACCCCGATAGAGTTATAGTTGTCTTGAGTTCTTATGTATGCTTTATGATGAGTAAATGATAATGAGATTACACCGTGCCTAGATGGCCGGGCATGACACCGCTAAGGCGAGCACCTTGAGATAATATCCTGCCTAGATGGCCGAACATGACACCACTAGTGGGCGGCGTACGATGGTTACCCGGACGCGGGTTAACAATGATGGTATATGTGATATGTATGACATGTGTTTTCTTTTAAAGGATAAACAGGTTGTATTTTCATCTTGTGTTTCATGACTTCTTTATTATACTTTTATTATTCATGCCTTACATACTCAGTACATATTTCGTACTGACGTCCTTTTCTTTTAGATGCTGTGTTCATACCCGCGGGTGCAGACGGCAGGAGGTTCCCGCATTCATGGGAGTTGATCGAATTCTGACAGGAGCATTCCATTATTCCGGAGGTGCTATTTTGATACATTACTTGTGTGTACATATTTCGGGCACGACGGGGTCCCCGTCCCGTCCTTATGTCTAGTACCTAAGCAGAGGCTCGTAGATACGTACGTGTGGGTAGTTGATGTCCCATGATGATCGCATTGTACATTTGTATATCATTTTTGTACGTGAGGGCTTTTGTATATCCATGTATTGCCTGGAGTTATATGTGTTCGAAGACTAGATGACAAAAGAGATGCTCGGGGGCCCTCCGGGGCCCTCGGCCCCAATGGTTGTGACAATAACACTGCTTATATGGCCCGGGGAAAAAGCC
>NC_081345.1:71744782-71789208 GCF_029784015.1 Lycium ferocissimum
ACGCTATGTTATATGCATGATGCTTATATGAGCACGACTATGTTTTCCCGTATGATATCTATGTGAGTATGATTGTGTTACCTGTATGATTATACCATATACGCATCACATTCATGTGAGTACGAATGAGATAAGTATATGATATCTTTACGAGTACGATTATGCTATACATATGACAGTGATTAGAGTTCGAATATACTACTAACATGTAAGTGCCGAGTAAGGGCTATGTATATGCAAAGCACGTGATACGGGCATGAGTATGACGAGATAATAGATATGAAAGGTAAGTAAGTAAAGGATATGGATGTATGTATACGAGTACGAAATAGAACATGGAACTCCCCTACAGAAAGCAGGTAAGTACTATGAAGGAAATGTTAATGACTCCCATCTTGTGTTATTCCATATATTACCGTTTTGTTTCTCCATCATTACTGCTCATGCTTTACATACTCGGTACAATATTCGTACCGACGTCCTTTTCTTTGACGCTCGTGTTCATGCCCACGGGTAAGGCCCAGAGATTTGATCAATAGGAGCCGATGGGCGACGCGTGAGCACTCCATTGTCCGGAGGTGCTATTTTGAGACATTATTTTGTGTACATGTATTTTGGGCACGGCGGGGTCCTGTCCCGTCCATATGTTCAGTGTTCTAGTAGAGGCTCGTAGATACGTATGTGTGGGTAGTATGGTCCCATAGTCATTGTGTAAATGAAAGCCTATGTATATTATTATTATTATTTTGATAGCCCGAAGGGCCTACGTTATATAAGTAAATATGTTCTAAATGAAAGTCGTTTCCTATGATTATAAACGATAAGAGAAATGCATAAAGACAAAGTTAAGCAAATAGAATGAGGGGTGCTCGGTGGTCGCCTCGGGTACCGTCGCGGCCCGTAGGTCGGGTCGTGACAATAACGTGCCGCCCTCTAGTGAGGGCGCGGTGAATGAAGTCATCATATGCCATCCGCCGCCTCCCCCATATCATCATATACATATACATATAACGTGCCCCGGCCCTCTAGTGAGGGACGCGGTGAATAATGCAGTGGAGTTGCACGAATACATGCCCTGGCCGGGACACAGTGGAAGAAGTAATAACAGCTCGCACGAGCAGAGTAGTGAGAAACCATATGTATATAAATTAACTTTCAAGACTCAGTAGATAAGGAGACAATCAACGCTCGAGTATCATACGATAGTCACGTTAAATCCGTTCTAAATGCCATTAGGACTACGTTAAAGAGAATCTCAGGGATCGTAAACATGTGTCAAACCAATCCGAGCCCGCCCATGAAAGTTACGGGCATTATTCGCTAGAGAACACTTTATGAACATATCGAAGTGATCCAAGCCCGTCTATGAAAGTTAGGGACCTTATTCAACATAAAATCCTTTAGGAACAAAAAACTCTTTATGCAACATTTACTATCCAATCATACAAAAGACACAAGGATCATAGCTCGACGATATTAGGAATGCTAACATCAAGAAGTGAATAAGAATCGTAGACATGCTCGGATCTGATGAATAGAGTTACCCTGAGGCTCGTATCATATCTTACTTACATCTAAGACATGCCAAAAGAAAGAAAGGAGAAGCTTTACATACCTCGTCCGCTTCCTAAGCTAATCCGAACTTAAGTCTCGGCTTCTCAAGATCTACAATAACGTCATTAGGTACCAAACATTAGCTATAGGTACTTAGGGATCCAATCCTAAGCTAGCACTTCATTTACAGAAATTCGGGCAGCATTTCCCCTATAAATTCAACAAACCCCGAGAATTCAACTCGGCCAAATCATCAACATAAATACCAACAACCATACTAACAACGTCAACAAGTAATTCAAAACGTATTCTAACGTTAGTAATTCCTTTCTATATAATTCGATGGCATTTCATTTACATTCAATTCAACCACATACAATCAAGCCAACACCAATGATCACCCGTTCGAATGCCATCCCGAGAACATTCAAACAAGACTCAAGAACACTTCAAACAATCCGCATAATATTCAAAATTTCACAACGATTACAACTTCAATTTGAACCATCAAACCTTCATTTTTGTCATAGAATCTACAACAACAACAACCAAGAATACTAAGTAAATTTAATTCATTCCTTCTACACAAAACAGCCCACTCACGGCTACAACACCAACACACATAATTTCATGAATTTCATCCATTTCTACACCCAACAACACGCACAACCATCCATAATACATGAAAGAGGAGATTAAACCTTACCTTTTCCACTTAACCTGTCGACTTGGCTAGGGTTTGTAAATTGCAAAAATGAATGCTTTGCTTGCTCCAATAACAACTCCACGATATAGAGGACCTTCCAATTGGTAGAAAATTTAGAAGAAAATTATTATTTTTTTGATGAATTCTCACACCCTCAATTTCGGCTAGCCATGGCCGAAACTCTCTCCAAGTTTCTCCAAGGTTCTCAAGTTGAAAATGATGCATAATTATCTTGCTTGGTCATCACTTATCAATATATAGATATATACATAGCCCATACAAGGTGGACACATGCCCCCCCTCATGGCTTGGCTCAGTCAAATTTTGCCAGGCCATGGGTGGGTGCCCACATGACCACACGGCCACTTGGCCATTTTCATGAAATATATTTTTCAACTTTTGGCCCCTAATTTTTCCTCAATATTTCCATCCAATAAAATTATAAGCAACTTGTGCATTAAAACAAAATCGGAGGTTACAAGTCTCACCCTCGCATTCCAAAATTGTCTTGTCCTTAACTTATCGCGATTAGCTCGGAATGTCCCAACGTACAAAATACGGGATATAACATCCATAAAGGTTGTTGGGGCATTGGTCAGCCCAACAAAAATAACTTGAAACTCATAATGACCATAATGGGTCCAGAAAGCTGTCTTAGGGAAATCCTCCGCCCTAATCTTAAACTGGTGATAACTGGACCTCAAATCGATCTTGGAGAAGGTCGTTTCACCCTGAAATTGATCAAACAAATCATCAATGCCAGAAATGGAATACTAGTACTTGATGGTTGCCTTGCTCAATTGTGGATCGTTGATACACGTGCGCATAGTCCTATCCTTCTTCTTCACAAATAGCATTGGAGCACCCCAAGAGGAAACACTAGGTCTAATGAACCCCTTACTGAACATGTCTTGCAACTGGTCTTTTAATTCCTTCAAATCTGTTAGTGCCATCCGATATGGCGGAATAGAAATAGGCTTGGTGCCCAGCTCCAAATCAATATAATCAATGTCACGATCCGGCAAAACACCTGGTATATATGTCGAAAACACCTCGAAAAATCCCTCACTACTGGTACTGACACAAGTGGAGAAGTATCGGCACTAGTATCCCGAACATAGGCTAAACATCCCTTCTCAACCATCCGACAAGCCTTAAGAAATGAGACCACTCCCTTTGGTAATGACTAACAGCACCCTTCCAATTCAACCTGGGAACTCCAGGCATAGCTAATGTAATTGTCATGGCATGACAGTCCAAGATCACGTGATAAGGGGACTACCAATTCATTCCTAGGATAATATCGAAATCTACCATGTCTAGAATTATGACATTAGCCTAAGTGTCATATCCCATCAAGGTAAAAACACAAGATCGATGCACTCGATCGACCACTACAGAATCCCCAACAGAAGTAGAAACACCAACAATGAAATCACGCGATGTAAATAGCATATCCAAACCCGAAGCAAAAATAAGTAGACATATGAGTATGTAAGATCCTGGACCAAATAGTACCATAGTCGACCGATGAAAAACTCAAATAGTACCTGTAATGACTGCATCGGAAGCCTCTACCTCTGGTCCACCTGGAAACGCATTCACGACCCAATTTCACAAAGTCGCGCGGGCACCTACCTATCCCACCTCGGTAGGCGAACCCTTAATTAAACCTTCACAAACACAGTATATATAACGAAAGAACATAGGCAATGAGGTATGTCATTCGAATATATAATAAATGCGGAAGTAATCATAAACCACCACAGTATCTGGTCTAGTCATACAAGAGCATTAACTAAATACTACAAGTCTGAAGATGGAAAAGTCTCAAAATACAACTGTCTTGAAATAGAGTAAGACAAGTAAGTAAGGGAAAGATCATCTGGGCAGCGGCCGTCATCATGCTCACCCTGGAATGACTCTGGCGTACCTCGCCGATCGCCCGCGAGGGAAAGAGTGAACTCCGTCTAATACTCTACATCCATAAAAGAATGCAGCAAGCGTAGGTCAGTACAAAACAACGGTACTGGTAGGTATCATAGGCCGACTAAGACTAGTTGACATATATAAGAAAATAAGGTAAAAGAAAACAAGTAAATGATAGAATACAAGTCATGCTTTTCCACGTAATCACCGTTCATATCCAACCTTATGTTATAGCAACTAATCTTAATTGTTTCAACCATTCACATATATCAAACAAGTCTACTAGTACGATCCAATCAACGTAGTCTAACTCACAACAGCCAAGAAGTATAACCAACACCATAACCAAGTCATAATCAACCAAGAAGTAAAATCAAAGCAATACAATATGAGGTATGAATGCAATGCAATGCAATGCAATGCCTGTATTCTTGTACTCCAATGGCGGAATACCTCCACGCCTCAGCAACACAACCCATGGGGGACCTGCGAAGTCCAAGCACCGTCACTTCGCCTACAGCTCAGAGGACCAAATATTCGAAAGTCTCATAATATTAGTGTTCCATATCAGTCACTCCGCACATTGCTAAGAGAGGACACGGTATCCAATATGTCTCAGAAAATATCGGTCACTCCGCACACAGCCCAGAGATGACTCAGTATCAAATGCAATAATGTATGCAGTACGAATATGATGCAAGTAAAATATCAATGAATCATATCAACCAACCATGCCATGCAGGGGCGCATAAGTAATATCATCATCAAGGCAACAAGATAAACCACAATGGAGTCACAACTCTCAATTCTACTAATAATCAAGTCTCACCCTATCATAGTCATCAATGTTTCCTTCTCATTTCTATGATTAGTACGAATCACAAAGCCTAACAATTTAGAATCAATATTTCCATCTCGGTCATTCCGTATCACATAGCCTAGAATGACCTGTCATCCCGTGTCACAAGCCTAGGATGACTCAATAATCTATATGCTATGAATATGAGTATGAATATGGGACCATGCAAGTACAATCCGTGAATAATATCAAGTTCAAGCCGTGCCAAACATAGTGCACCAATATCACAAATGATACACAACCGTATTGTCAAGTGCACTAATATCATCAGTAATGATCCACACAGTAATCATAATGAATATCCAATTTCCATGACAATAAGGGCCAAATATCCCAAGATTGGTATACCAATAACAAGGCGTACACTAAGTACTAGTATCAATATCAAAAAAAATTCGTCCTTCCGTTTGACTCCCAATTCACAAACAATCCACCAATTTATACACAACATACCAAACAAGGTCCTATGGAGTCCACAAGCCACTAGCCCGATCAAACAAGTCACAAGCAACACCAAACCCTAAGGCAACATCCAACCCAAACTTCATACCAGAAGGTTTACATGAATTTCGACAATATTATCTAAATATACGCTTCTCTAGTCGAAGTCTCACCACAAAGGTAAGTCGTAACCTACCTAGCAAGCTGAGCAGCAATCTCGAGTCAAGCTTGTGCGCTTCCTTTACGTTGAGCCTCAAGACAATCAAAGTCTACCATATTCAAATGCGGAATTAGAAATAAGAAGAAGGCATTTAATAAACTTAACTCTCATTAAATCGCCAAATTCCAACCCATAAACTACGGTTCATAAATTAATAAAGTAAAATAATAATCTAAAGCTCTCACCATGGAATTAGTGTTCTGGCTGTTCAATTCCCATTAATAATCAACTAATTTAGTTAACAATTAATCAAAATTTGATTATATAGTAAACCCACATATTGGGTATAAACCCTAGTCTTTCCGGGCTAACCATGATAAGTTAAGGACAAGACTATTCCGGGATACGAGGTAGAGACTTTTGACCTTCGATTTTGTTTTAAGGCATAAGTTGCTTATGATTTTATTGGTATGGAATATTAAGGAAAATTTGGGGTCAAAAGTTAATTTTGGGAAGTTAGTATTTCATGAAATGAAAGCCAAGTGGCCGTGTGGCTAGGGAGTGGACTCCCCCCATGGCTTGGCCAAATTTAATTGATCCAAGTCATGTGTGGGGCATGGTCCACTTGTATGGATCATATATGTAGATAGATGAAGACAAGCAAGTCATATTCATCATCTTCACCCCTTAGAAACTTGAAGAAACTTGAAAAAAAAAAAGAGAGAAGCCATATTCGGCCAAGCCTAGCCGAACAAGACCCCAAGAAAAATTAATCAAAAAAAAATATTTTCTTCTAGTATTCCAACCAATTGGAAGGTCCTTATTAACGTGCTTAAAAATTGACAATCATGTTGTTGCTTCATAATTTAAACTCACGTTGACAGTATTATATTTCGTATTTTTGTACGTCGGATTATTCGCAAGTCGAGGTGGGGCCCACACATTGAGATTTTTTTGGGACATGCGACAATTTATATGAATCACATATGTGAAGTTAAACATAACTCAAGAAGGACCCTTGAGCCAAATCAAAGTGGAAGTCCTCCAAACAAATATTTTTAAGTAACGTTTTCGGGTGATCTGACTTCGAGGGGCATAAACGGTATTATAAGTTTGGAATTTGGAAAAACACCAAAGATAGAAGTTGTAGATAATTGAATTATATTTCCAACCATAGGTCGTGGGCCCACATCTGACATCGGGATAAGGATATATGGATGTTTTAAGGCGGAAAGGTCAGTGGGCTAGGCCCAAACCGGGCCCAATCGGGTTAGGCCCATGACCCATGCCTATTTAAGTGAAATTTCAGCCCTTTCCTCTCATTTTTCAGACCAAGAACACCAGAAAATTCTGGGAAAGAGAGAGAGAAGAGCCTTGGAGAGAAGAAAAACCAATTTTGACCAAAATCGAGCCCCGAATTCCGAAGCCCATGAAGAGAAAAGTGTTGTACGCTGCGTTGTCTTCAATTTGAGCTAAAAATCAACCAAGGAGAAGAGTGATAACGTGGGGGCTGCATGCTTAAGGTATGAATACGGTTCCTTTTCATTGTTAACGAGTTTATTTAGAATTTTAACGGATTAGCACGGAGGGAATAGCCTGATAAATTCGTTTGTTGGTGTTGTGAATTATGGAAGGAGATTTGAAGAGAATTTTGGATGAAAATAAATGTATTTAACTTGTAAAATGTGAAGGCTGTTGTTATTGATGTTGTTCATATGAATTCCGACTCCTTTACGGAAATAAAATTATTAAATAGTTATATCGCAAATTTGGTTGGTTGAGAAATTTAGAAAACAGTGTGCGGGCTGTTTTATGGCATACGTCGGTATTGGAAATGATGTTAATACTATTGGTATTGTTGTTGATGTTGTTGGTTACTGAATTGAGAATTCGGGCTAGGCATATAAACAGGGGAGATGCTGCCCGATTTTCGACGAATATAGAATGGTTTGGTTTGAAATTTGGAACAAGTGTGAAATAAAGAGACTAACGTAGCGTGAATCCCTTTAAATGTAGATTTATGAGTTCGGACGAATACGCGTAGCTAATAGGAGGTTGAACAGGTATGTAAAGCTCACCCTTTCTTTCTTTCTTTTGGCATGTCTACAATTCTCATTTGCTTCTTGATGTTACTATTCCTAATTCAGTCGAACTATGGTCTTTTTGTCTTTCGTATGATTGGATAATAAATGTTGCATAAAGAATTTATATTTTTTTAAAAGGATTTTGTAATTACGAATGCCCGTAACTTTCAAAGACGGGCTCGATCGCTTTGATACGTTCATAGAAGGTCCCATAACGAATTATGTTCGTAACTTTCACGAGCGGGCTCGGATTGGGTTGATGCATGCTTATAACCCCCGAGACCCTCCTTATATAGCCCTATTTGATGCGTTCCCGAGTGACGTTTGAAGGAAACGTGATTTGACTATTGTCTTGATTTTCAAACGAAGGTTCGTTTTGATTATTCTAATGAGTTTGAAATGTTTTAAATTGCATATAGTTACTCACTACTTTGCTCGTGCATACTGTTGTTACATCATTCGCCGAGTCCCAGGCCGGTTATATCATCATGCGCACTATACTATATTCGGAGTATGATGTGTTACGGTTACACCGAATCCCTCGCCATAGGGCCGGGTACCGTGTATATGGTGTTATGATGTGTTATGGCATATGATATGTTTGATGTTATGATGTTCGGAGTTTACGGAGATATGAAACCTTTGGAGTATGATGTGTCATGGCGCCAACGACGGGAGGGCGACCATGTTCCTGAGCCTATGCATGATTTCGATTTGCATTATTTATGTTTCAAAAGTAAGCATTTTGGTATACTGATTTTGTATTCATTTTCCATATTTCTTACTTCATTTATGATCCCGATTATCGTATTCCATGCTTTACATACTCGGTACATATTCCGTACCGACCCCTTTCTTCGGGGTCGCGTTTCATGCCCGCAGGTACAGACGCCCATTTTGGCGATCCGCCAGCTTAGGACACCTATTCTCGTTTGTCTTGGAGTGCTCCCTTGTTCTGGAGCCCATATCTTGGTACAGACTCTTCCGTTGCATATGTATATGTTTGTTCAGGGGTACGGCGGGGCCCTGTCCCGTCATATGATTCTGTTGCTACTCTTAGAGGTCTGTAGACACATGTGTGGGTTGTGTATGGGTCCTGTTCAGCTGTGTCTATTTGATGTACTATGATATGATATTCGTCTCTGATGGCAGCCTTGTCGGCTTGCTTATGATTTTGATATGTGACGGCATCCTTGTCGGCTTGCACATATATACATATTCGGGGATGTTGTGATTTATGATAGCCTTGCCGGCTTCGTGATATATATATGTGTTTTTGCGTGATAGGTTGATACGACGCCTGACCTTCGTACACGTATATGTTCCTTGTATGCTGAATTCTGATTAATAGGTGTGTACGAGTGTCCAGCTCGGGCACTAGCCACGGCCTACGGAGTTGGGTCGTGACAAAAGTGGTATCAGAGCGGTTCGTCCTCGGAATGTCTACAGACCGTGTCTAGTAGAGTCTTGTTTATCGGTGTGTGGTGCACCACATCTATAAACAGGAAGCTACAGGACATTTAGGATGTTACCTTTCCTTCTTACTCTAGATCGTGCGACAGAGCCAAGTCATAGGAAATGGAATTCCTCATACTAACCTTTGATTTCAGCAAAAGAACGACGTTGACAGAAGGAAGCGACTGACGATATTGGAGGTTACAAAGCACGCAGGTAAGTAAAGGGGTACGAAAGATATATGTCGGGTAAGGTATTAAAGCACGATTGAAATGATAAGTTGAAAATTGAAAAGGAAAGTAGACAGGAAAGTGTAACACGTGCAGTTCGCGTTGGACATACAAGGTAAGTCCATCATTTTCATACTGTTATTGATATTGGGAGCCCTGTGTGGCTGTGATATGATATGACATGATACGATATACATATATGTATGATGGCCCTGTGAGGCACTGTTGGTATTTCCTGCGTGCAGGTGTTGGGATAGTAAGGAATACAGAGGAAACTCTGCCAAAAATTTTTCAGAAATAAAATGAGAATGAGATATAAGTTTGAAATATGTCTTGGAAGGTCGTGCCAATAGTAATGCTAGGGTTTGGTGAGTTGTCAGTATTGCTGACCCCGAGAAATAAGTTAACTGCTGAATTAATGGTAAGGGTAATTAGGAAGTCGATGTGGACATGGTAACAAGGAATTTGGAGAGGAACTTGTGATACTAAGAGATGATTTAGAAAAGACTGGTAGACTTTGATAGAACAATATATTAAGGCACCGACTAAATTGATAAGCAGGAGAAAGATATGACGTGATCTAGATGACTAGAATATAAAGGCAAGCGTGGAATGGGAAAGCGAGCTATAGAACGAATAAGAAGAGCGCGAGATAACAATGTAGTAGTAAATCATGACATGTGCAGCCAAGGACACGAATGCGTAAGTGATGGGGCCGTGAAGGATCCGAGTTATAGAAAGATGGACAACGAGGTAGAATGAATGCTAGACAATGACCGGTATGATATGAATAAACGAGAGGTGAAAGAATACGTTTCGAAAATGAGAAAGGGAGTATACGAAGTGATGTTTTGCGAAGGATACGAGAGGTAGCAAAGATAAGATTTCTAGTGCCCAAAATAAAAGATAGACATAAATGGGAGAAACGATAAGGGAGTACCAAAGGAGGCACCCAAGATAGACGTAGTTAACTAAGTACGAGTATGGATTGAAAGGGAAATATATAGTTATGAATTTAAAAAGGTGGTACGATGACAAGATGGATATTGAGAATTAAGAAGGCTAACATAGTGATCGTGAAGTCAGGAGAGTAAGAGACCCTTTCTAATTCGGAGGGAGATGTGTTACGAGAATGTTTTGGGAATCGTTAAGACTTCAACTTACTCCAGATTATGCGATAAAGGTCATGCGGTGAGTGGATGCTACTATACCAAAGCATTTGCGCATCGTATTTCATCGAGTTTCAAGGTTAAGCGTCGGAGTGAGAGAAATTTTAGGATGGGTGACCCCCGGGAAGTATTCTAAAAATCTTATAAATTCGGACATAGGAAGCAAATAAGAAGCTAGAGTAGCCTAAGGAAAATTAGAGTATGCGGAATGGGCGAAGCCTTAAGAGGTCGCGTAGGACGGGGCGGATTGGACCGGTGAAGAGAAAGAAAATGCATCACGGCTCAAAAATTAGGGTGAGTTTGAACAACGTTTGGAAATGTTTGGTAAGCGAGATGGTAGTAATTATATATAAGTGTGCATATGATATTCCATGCAATGATAGAACCCGACCCTGAGAAGCTCGGGAAGGACGACAGATAATTGCCGAAGATAATGGACATTCGAACGCTATTGGTGTGCCAGGACCCCCTTAGAAAAGGGGGGGGGGGGGGGAACGTATTGGATTTAAAAGGAATTATGACGCTTGTAATAAGAAGAACAACGATTAGTGGTTTGGAAACTTTTGAAGGAAAGGGGGAACGCTGCTCTTATGAATGGAAATAAAAGAGTTTACTGGATATGGGCAAATAGTTTATGGGCCACTAATTATTCTAAACACGAGAGCATATGCTACGGAATCATATGAATCATCAACGTGAAGCTATGCTCAACTACGATTGTAAGAAGTCCACACCAGAAAGCTAACAAGGAATAATGACGGACGAAATGATCGCTAAAACAAGGAAATCGAAGGCACACACACATGTGTTGCAAGGAAAAAAAAATCCTAAGGAGGGGATGTGGATATGATACAGTATACCAAGCGGAGGATCAGGTGAATTTGAGGCTGAAGAAGGGGACATAGAGCGGAATATAAGCGGATAATGGTATAAGTGCACCCTTAAAGGGGGGAAGCGGGTGAGAGAAACGCAAGTATAAGACGGAAACAATTAACACTGCAATATATTCGATGTGGATGCTTAAACTTCAAGTGAGACCCCTTGTTGAAACAGGTTAGTAGGATCTGAGAGTCGGCAATAAATTAATAGAAGTTAGAATAATACTTGAGATAATGCTAAGAAGTGTTTATGGAGACCTCGAATGACATGAGGTCAGAAAGTGGACGAGTATAAAAAGGAAGAGTATGACAAAATAGGCTACGAGCGAAGGTTAGTATGGATGAGCCATGAAAGCAGAATGGACTAAGAGTAGCAAAGACTAATTTGAGATTGGATGTACTTTATACAAGTTGTACAAGGATAGTTACGCAACCTACGAATATTTGTATATTAAGCATAAGACCAAGTGAGTGAGTACTTGATAAGGAGAGTAAGGGTTCAACAAGAACAACGCGGTGGTGATATTTTGGATATATTAAGAAAGAGGTAGAGCATAAAGATTAGTGAAACGACGTTAAGGTATTTCTCGGCTAGATTGAGCATTATTGCATATTCTTGTAAAGATGGCAACATAACGTGTGACAGGAAAGTAAAACCTGAACAAAAGGGGCAATGGAAGAGTTGGAATGTAAGTTAAGGAAATGACACGAGATGATGTGCCTAGAGAGCTACAAGTTGGGATAAGGGAATTATAGAATGGCTTAAGTGAGACGATCAGAACGAGCTGGTTATTAACGACAGTGAACTTACACGACAAATCAGAAATGTGTCAGAATTATACTAGCTGATGATAGTTAAAGCATAGAGCGGTTATGTAAAGTTATTTTATGGAGGAACTTCGTCGCTACTCGATAAGTAACTCTAAGGATGGAGATTAAGAGCTGAGAAGTAGAGTGATAGTTAAAGGCCCTCCAAGAAGTCAAGAAGTAACGTATGAGACTAAAGACTCCAGAATATGGACTTCATTACAAGCCTACCTCGTACTCCACGAAAGTATGGCTCTATATGGGTTATTGTGGATAGGCTGGTAAAATCAGCCCATTTTCTCCCAGCTAGGGACTATGCCAGGTTATACATCAAGAAGATAGTGAGACCTTACGAGGTTCCCACATCTACTATACCGGACAAAGAAACCCAGTTTACAACTAACCTCTGGAGATCACTCCAAAAGGGATTGAAGACATAAGTGAATCTCAGCACAGCATTCCATCCTCGAGCCGACGGACAGGCCGAGCGTACTATTCATACACTAGAAGATATGTTGCGGGCCTGTATTACTGACTTCAGGGATAGCTGGGACGATCATCTACCACTTGTTAAGTTACTCATAACAGTGGCGACGATCCTAGCACCCAAATAGCGCCGTAAGAGGCCTAGTATGGCAGGAGGTGCAGGTTACCTATTGGTTAGTTCGATGTTGGTGAGGTTAAGTTAATCGGCTCAAATATGATTCAACAGGCCACTGATAAGGTGAAATTTACCCAGGAAAGATTATTAGCGACCCAGATTCGATAAAAGCCGTATACAGATAATCGACACTGACACTCAGGGTTCCAGATTGGCGATGGGGTATTCCTAAAGATGTCACCCATGAAGGGTGTAACGAGATTTGGTAAGAGAGTGAAGTTTAGCCCGAGACATATTGGGCCTTATCCGATGGTTCGTAGGGTAGGCCAAGTTGCCTATGAATTGGACCTACCGTCTGACTTGGAAGCGTACAACAACCAGCCCTTCACGTGTCGATGCTTCATAAACGTATTGGTAACCCTTAGAGTAACTCCCTATGGATGATGTTCCGGTAACGGAGAAATTATTTTACGAGAAGAACCTTATGCCTATACTTGATCGCTAAGTTGGAAAGTTGCGTATTAAGGATATGGCTTTCATTAAGGTATTGAAGCGGAATAACAATCGGAAAGAGATGATTTAAAAGGTGAAGGGAAGATAAAGAATGAGTATCTTTACTTATTCCTTATGCCTACAAGTAATTTAAATCCCTCCTTTGAGCATATTGGTTGGTGGATGAAACTATATATTCTCGCAATACGAGAGACTTTCTCGAAACCTTGGAGAGACCTTATGAGGCTAGTTCAACATTCGAGGACGAATGTTCTAAAGGGGGGAAGGATGTTATATCCCGTATTTTGTACATTGGGATAATCCGGGCTAACCATGATAAGTTAAGGACAAGACTATTTCGGGATACGAGGTAGAGACTTTTGACCTTCGATTTTGTTTTAAGGCATAAGTTGCTTATGATTTTATTGGTATGGAATATTAAGGAAAATTTGGGGTCAAAAGTTAATTTTGGGAAGTTAGTATTTCATGAAATGAAAGCCAAGTGGCCGTGTGGCTAGGGAGTGGACTCCCACCCATGGCTTGGCCAAATTTAATTGATCCAAGTCATGTGTGGGGCATGGTCCACTTGTATGGATCATATATGTAGATAGATGAAGACAAGCAAGTCATATTCATCATCTTCACCCCTTAGAAACTTGAAGAAACTTGAAAAAAAAAAAAAAAAAAAAAAGAAGCCATATTCGGCCAAGCCTAGCCGAACAAGACCCCAAGAAAAATTAATCAAAAAAAAATATTTTCTTCTAGTATTCCAACCAATTGGAAGGTCCTTATTAACGTGCTTAAAAATTGACAATCATGTTGTTGCTTCATAATTTAAACTCACGTTGACAGTATTATATTTCGTATTTTTGTACGTCGGATTATTCGCAAGCCGAGGTGGGGCCCACACATTGAGATTTTTTTGGGACATGCGACAATTTATATGAATCACATATGTGAAGTTAAACATAACTCAAGAAGGACCCTTGAGCCAAATCAAAGTGGAAGTCCTCCAAACAAATATTTTTAAGTAACGTTTTCGGGTGATCTGACTTCGAGGGCGAAACGGTATTATAAGTTTGGAATTTGGAAAAACACCAAAGATAGAAGTTGTAGATAATTGAATTATATTTCCAACCATAGGTCGTGGGCCCACAGGTGACATCGGGATAAGGAGATATGGACGTTTTAAGGCGGAAAGGTCAGTGGGCTAGGCCCAAACCGGGCCCAATCGGGTTAGGCCCATGACCCATGCCTATTTAAGTGAAATTTCAGCCCTTTCCTCTCATTTTTCAGACCAAGAACACCAGAAAATTCTGGAAAGAGAGAGAGAAGAGCCTTGGAGAGAAGAAAAACCAATTTTGACCAAAATCGAGCCCCGAATTCGAAGCCCATGAAGAGAAAAGTGTTGTACGCTGCGTTGTCTTCAATTTGAGCTAAAAATCAACCAAGGAGAAGAGTGATAACGTGGGGGCTGCATGCTTAAGGTATGAATACGGTTCCTTTTCATTGTTAACGAGTTTATTTAGAATTTTAACGGATTAGCACGGAGGGAATAGCTTGATAAATTCGTTTGTTGGTGTTGTGAATTATGGAAGGAGATTTGAAGAGAATTTTGGATGAAAATAAATGTATTTAACTTGTAAAATGTGAAGGCTGTTGTTATTGATGTTGTTCATATGAATTCGACTCCTTTACGGAAATAAAATTATTAAATAGTTATATCGCAAATTTGGTTGGTTGAGAAATTTAGAAAATAGATTAGTGTGCGGGCTGTTTTATGGCATACGTCGGTATTGGAAATGATGTTAATACTATTGGTATTGTTGTTGATGTTGTTGGTTACTGAATTGAGAATTCGGGCTAGGCATATAAACAGGGGAGATGCTGCCCGATTTTCGACAGAATATAGAATGGTTTGGTTTGAAATTTGGAACAAGTGTGAAATAAAGAGACTAACGTAGCGTGAATCCCTTTAAATGTAGATTTATGAGTTCGGACGAATACGCGTAGCTAATAGGAGGTTGAACGGGTATGTAAAGCTCACTTTCTTTCTTTCTTTCTTTTGGCATGTCTACAATTCTCATTTGCTTCTTGATGTTACTATTCCTAATTCAGTCGAACTATGGTCTTTTTGTCTTTCGTATGATTGGATAATAAATGTTGCATAAAGAATTTTATATATTTTTTTAAAAGGATTCTGTAACTACGAACGCCCGTAACTTTCACAGACGGGCTCGATCGCTTTGATACGTTCATAGAAGGTCCCATAACGAATTATGTTCGTAACTTTCACGAGTGGGCTCGGATTGGGTTGATGCATGCTTATAACCCCGAGACCCTCCTTATATAGCCCTATTTGATGCGTTCCCGAGTGACGTTTGAAGGAAACGTGATTTGACTATTGTCTTGATTTTCAAACGAAGGTTCGTTTTGATTATTCTAATGAGTTTGAAATGTTTTAAATTGCATATAGTTACTCACTACTCTGCTCGTGCATACTGTTGTTACATCGTTCGCCGAGTCCCGGGCCGGTTATATCATCGTGCGCACTATGTTATATTCGGAGTATGATGTGTTACGGTACACCGAGCCCCTCGCCATAGGGCGGGTACCGTGTATATATGGTGTTATGATGTGTTATGGCATATGATATGTTATGATGTTATGATGTGTTACGGTTACGGAGATATGAAACCTTCGGAGTATGATGTGTCATGGCGCCAACGACGGGAGGGCGACCATGTTCCGAGCCTATGCATGATTTCGATTTGCATTATTTATGTTTCAAAAGTAAGCATTTTGGTATACCGATTTTGTATTCATTTTCCATATTTCTTACTTCGAGTTATGATCCCGATTCCGTATTCCATGCTTTACATACTCAAGTACATATTCCCACCGACCCCCTTTCTTCGGGGCTCGCGTTTCATGCCGCAGTACGGACGCCCATTTTGGCGATCCGCCGGCACTTAGGACACCTATTCTCGTCTTGGAGTGCTCCCTTGTTCGGGAGCCCATATCTTGGTACAGACTCTTCCGTTGCATATGTATATGTTTGTTCAGGGGTACGGCGGGGCCCTGTCCCGTCATATGATTCTGTTGCTACTCTTAGAGGTCTGTAGACACATGTGTGGGTTGTGTATGGGTCATGTTCAGCTGTGTCTATTTGATGTACTATGATATGATATTCGTCTCTGATGGCAGCCTTGCCGGCTTGCTTATGATTTTGATATGTGACGGCATCCTTGTCGGCTTGCACATATATACATATTCGGGGATGTTGTGATTTATGATAGCCTTGCCGGCTTCTGTACGACATATGTGTTTCTGCGTGACAGGTTGATACGACGCCTGACCTTCGTACACGTATATGTTCTTTGTATGCTGAATTCTGATTAATAGGTTCGCCCGTCACCGGGTTGCGGCCACCGGCCGCTACGGCGGCCACCCGACCGCTTTAGCGACCACCCGACCGCTTTTGCGTCCGACCCCTATGGCGGTCACCCGGCTGCTATGGCGGCCACCCGACTGATATGGCGGCCACCCAACCACTTTGGGGGCCACCCGTCCTCTATGGCGGCCACCAGACACTAAATAAATTCTGGTGTCTTTCAAACTTGGAATCGACACTCTGAACCACCCCGGAACCTCCCAAACACAAACTAAATATGTAGATATACATAAAAACACGCGACAAATGCACTCGTGGCCTCAAAATTTCCGTCCGAGGTCTCGTTGACCAAATCAACCCCCGATACCTTATAACCAACTTCCCAACCAAAGTCGCAAAATGCATTCGAGTGCATTGGGAACCGAACTAGGTATACACACAAGTTCTAAACGACCATCTGGACCTCTCGAAATCGATGTATTTCCGAAAAAGGTCCATTTACCGAAAAGTCAATTTTGAGTCTAACTCTTTTTTCGTTAAAGCCCCAAATTTCACAAAAAGTCACCCAAATCAACTCTGAAAACCTCGGGAAGCATGTCAACGGTCTCCTCGAGAGAAAAGTGAGCTAACCAAGCTCGGGAAAGGGTCAAAAATGTCAAAGATACAGTAACGACCAAACGGGTTGTTACAAACACATAGCACTGAGCATGGCGACCCTCGGCTTGAGAACCTCCGCGACCACCACCACGGCTTGTGTGAGTACCACCTCTACCAGAATGAGAACTACCTTTACGACTATGTGCACCACAGATAGCCGGCTGTACCGCTGACTTAGGTTCAGAAATCTGAGAACCTAAGTGTGATCCACTTCTCCTAAGTTGAAGGAACTCCCTGGCGAAATGCCCTATGTCACCACACTCATAACATCCCTAGTGTGCCATAGGCTGTGGAGAAGAGCTAGAATAACCGGAATGACCACCTTGACATCCAGGTTAGGAATAAGATCCTTAGGAACTGTGCCCTGAACCATGAGCATCACGACCTGAAGAACCACCTGTCGAAGTCTGAATTACTTCCTGAATTGGTCTATTGAACTGCGGATGATAACTTCTACCATGGTGACCCCTACCGCCAGATGAGGTACCTCCATAACTGCTAAAGTTGTGGGGCTTCTTACCCGATCAATCCCCAAACTCCTGACGCCTAATGGACTAAACACTCCCAGCATATCCATCACTACCTGAAAAGTACCTCCAAAAGCTGCCACATGTGTCACTGCGAGTAGAAAGGGATAAGATAACCCCCTACCAAACTTCCTAATCCTCTCAATCTCATCAGGAAGATTAGTCAAAGCATAGAGAGGCAACGAGTAAAACCTCATCTCATACTCAGTCTCAGATATCCCATGCTGTTCCAATCTTTCAAACTGCTCTCGCCTCTCCTCCCTCAAGCTACAGGGAACCTACTACTTGACGAAGCCAACCATTTGAACACTATGAAATCAACATGGTTGGACTCAACCAAGACCATATTATGCAATTGCTCATGAAAACTAGCCAAGAACTCGTACGAATCATTATTAGAATGTCCATCATACAGTGGTGGCTTCATCTTCACAAACATATCCCACCTCGTCTACTTCTCCAACTGGTAAACTAAAAAATAGAGGACCCAGAGCAGCACTTGGCTATGTTCCTGGGTCCTGTACCCTGTAGCAACCATCGAATCGGGAGTATTAGCTCTAAAACTTGGGTTTAGGAGTCCTCTGGAGTACTCGGTAGTATGCCCGTTTGGACCATACCCTCAAAAAAGCTCGAGATACGCACTAAAGTCTCTTGAAGAATAGGAGTAGTAATGAATCCAGCTGGCGCCTAGGCGGGTCCAACCTCATCAGCCTGAGCTAGCTCCACCTCTAGAATATCCTCTGGGTCCGGAGTTATATCCCTTGAATGGGCCTGAGCAGAAGATGGCGCTCAGCCTCTGGCTAGTGTAGCAATAGGGGCTCTAGCCCTGCCTCTTCCCTTACCACATCCCCTACCTCTCCCATGAGCAACAGTGGTAACGTGTATGTGTTCAGGTGCAGTATTCTGGTTTTCAACTGTAGCCAATTGTGTCCTCACCATCTGTGAGTAACAAAGTCCTACAATCCATTAGAATCAAGTACGCACGATAAGGAATGAAAGATTATGTAACGACCCAGCTAGAAACCCATTACGGGTACCCGGAGCCAGCCTACCGAGCACCACTCATCATACTCATCGTCATATTCAACTTAGATCAACACAATTCTCAAACAAATCTTACCATGAAACGATCCTCAACTACTCCTCACAATATACATATTCGTACAAGCCCACGAGGCTACAGGATAATATACAAAACGTACACTAAAGAGATCATAAGATATCTACTACCCACATATGTATCTACGAGCCTCTAACTAGTGTGCTGAAATCATAAGAACGAGCCAGGACCCTGCCATGCCCTAAATATAAACACAAAATAATATACCAATAAACGGAAACTCCGGAGAAGTGGAGTGCTCCTGTGTATCTGCTGATAATGCTCCTAGAGATCTAGACCGTCTTCCTGTCTACCTGCGGGCATGAACGCAGGGTCCACAAAAGAAAGGACGTAATTACAAATAATGTACTGAGTATGTAAGACATGAATAATGACATAATAAAGAGATAAGGAACAAGAGATAAATACATAACCTGCACATATGATTGCCTCTTAAGGCGGATACCATGCATGCTAACTTTTACTTTTAAAACCACATCATATATATATATATATACTGTTTGAGTCATATATCATCACTAGCCCGTGTCCGGGATAGTCATCTCACGCTGCCCACTTGTGGTGACTGCCCGGTCAATTAGGCCCTATGTAACTATCATCATTCATAAGCCGCCCCCTTACGCCCTGCGTAGTGGTGTCTGCCCGGCCAACTAAACCCGGTATAATCATATATAAAAATAAGCATGCATGTGAGCCCAATTAAAGCTAAAATCATATCGAAGTGACGTAAGGTCGGTGACCACTGATTACCTTATGGAATAATCATCATCACTACATCTCACCTCGAAGGAACAAGTAACATAAGATGAGAGCATAACAATGAGTGAAATCAAGAAAACCGTAGGCTAAGCTCAATTATCTCACAATATCTTTGCAACCATAAGCTATGGAACTTCTAGCATTAAAATCGTCATCATCATAATCATTATAGAAAACATCTCATCTCTTTTTCCCATAAGAAGCTCTTAAGAATCTTTAACACTCAACCTTTGCAATGTAAGAAGGTCATAGAAGTATGTAGGAATTAGTAATATAGGAGTCATGCCTTTGAAAGAAAGAGGACTAGCATTAACATACCTTTACGTCTCCTTAACTTTATTAATTAGACACTCTCCTTCCAAGCTCATGATTCTATATTCAAGAGAATTCGTACTAAAATTAGATCATTCAAAACATGCTTAAGGCTAGACTAAGCGATTAGTGCTAACAAAAATTGGGCAGCATTTCCTTTGTTTCAACAACTTTCTACATAAATTAAACATCTCGCAACATCAATAGCAACACCCATAATACCCTAATCAATAGACTTCTTCAAGTTAAACATTGTTCAATCCTCAAAACTCCCTTTCGGAGTCATTCATAACCATAGCTACAACATAATACCATATTCATCTACATATAATACTTCCTCAGCATCATTAATATCATCCACAACAAAATTATACTCATGGCATACGAAGAACTATGACTCAAGTTAAGTTACTATTTAAGAATATCATTAAATCCATGCTTGAGCTTCATATCCTTCTTCCTTCCTTTATTCAAGTTATTCCACAACCAACTACTCTTAATAACATGAAATAGATGTAAAACTCACCTCTTATTGTGTAGGGATGAACGTTGGATCAATGTATCTCACTTGAATGGAACTCCAACTTCAATACCCAGAGAAATCTTGAACTCTACAAACCCTAGGAGCCTCTCCACACTTGATGCCCTTGGTTCTTTCTAATTAATCTTTGATTTTCTTGGGTTTGTCTTAATATAACATGGAGAATGTTCTAGAGGTTTCATGAGTTATGGAGAATGTGGGAAATGAGAACTAAGAACTTGGGTCATCTATTTATAAGTGGGGAAAAATCTGACCCGATTGAGTTATACGGACACTTATACGGTCCGTATAAGTGACTGTATATTACTACCAGGAACTGACCTTCTCTGGACAGGTTATATGGACCTTTTACAGACTGTATAAAGTTATACGGACAGTATAAGTGGTCGTATAATCCACTTTTTCCCAAACTTCTCTCGTTGATTCATTTGATCTCAAATCCTTATGGAACCTTCTTGGAACTTATATAACACTTCATTAACCATCTAAGGGGCTCTATATCTCTTCCTTAAAGTGATTCTAAGTGAGGCTTAACTCAAATGATGCAAAATTTTCCCAAACAAAACTCTACCTTAACTTTCGCCGACGAGTTTTCTTCTTTTGCCTCAAATGTCTTTGGAATCTTAATTAGAATTATTAAGTATCCTTTCCTACTTGTAGGGACCTCATGTTCACCTTAAGCTTGGGTTAGTCTATTCACAGTATAACAACCCAAAATTTCGGAGGTGTAACACTCTCCTCCCCTTAGGAACATTCGTCCTCGAATGTTAGGTTCTCGGGGATTTTACGAAAATTTTGCCAGAGTTTCCTCTATAATATGGCACTACCATCTTGCCACAACAACCCAAAATATATTGCCTCACAGGGCTACAACAACAACAATAGAGGCATGGCCACACACAACCAAGAAATCATCAAAAGAGACATTACATACCTATGGACAATTGCGTCTCACCTTAAACCTCTTCTGGGGATGGAAATAAATACGGGTAGTTGGACTTCATATCTTCTTCTGCCTTCAAATTCATCTTTTTTATTTCCGTGTTCCTTCATAATACTTTCATCAAGCTTGCATTTTTAGTTCTTAACTCACCACCCCAAAGCCATTTGAGAGGGCGGTAAGAACTTCGCTTAGAGTCCTTTAATAATCTTCATAAATCTCTTCAAGATAAAATTTCTACATTCTAATAATTTGATGCTCTCCCATTCTTGCAAGCTTCATACGACCATCTGGATATGTCAAAACCACCCTAACAGGTCTCTTCACCTTCCTTAAAGGTCGAACATACGTGTTCATAGCGTGCCTTAGGAAGTTGGAAAACAAACTCTATCTGCTTATCTTGTTACACCTCGTAATTTCATATCGTTGTGTCGTACGTAGACTAATATCAACTTAAGGTGAACATGGAGTTATTATGACATTACGGAGGATATTTGGTCGTTTTAAAGTGTATGCGATAAGATTTTGAAGTTGTATGAATCGGAGGAAGAAAGTTCATCGAAGGAAAGTGAGGCATAAGTCGCGTTTGGGGAAAAGGTTTCGTAAGTATCGAATTAAACATTATTTAATAAGGTCTTATGAATGAGTTATAAGGATGTCTAGATTGTTAATGAAGTGTGAAACAAGTGCTAAGAAGGTTCCATAAGGATTGGAGATCAGACAAATCGACGAGAACAAGTTCGGGAGAAAAGTGGGTTATACGACCATTTATACGGCCCATATAACTCTATACAGTCCGTATAATGGTCCGTATAACAGTTTTAGAATGAACCAGTCTCTGATGGACTTATACGGTCACTTATACAGACCGTATAAAATTATACAGACCGTATAAGTGTCCGTATAAAATCATGTCGGGTCAGATTTTTGCAAGTATATATATTAGACCCAAGTTCTTATTTTTCATTTCTCTCATTTCCTCGACACTTCTTGAGAGCTCTAGAATATTCTATACACCCTACTAACATAAATCCAAGGCAAATCAAAGATCAAACATCATTAATCCAAGGAAATCAAGTGCAAGGATGCTCTCTAGGGTTGCTAGAGGCCAAGAAGCCCTTTGGAATTGAAGTTGGGGTTTTCTCAGATGGAGTATTTTCATCCAAGGACCATTTGTTACACCCCATACTTCTGAAGAAGCACTTGTTAAATTTAAGCGCAAGTATGTCGAGCTATGGCTAAGTAAAATAACTTTGGAATATATGAAGCGAAGTATTATTAAGTATATTTTATGAGTAAAGGATGTATATAAGGTATACCGGAAGATTTTATAAGGAAATGAGTGGAAGAGATGGAGTAGTACGACCTTGGAGAAAGGATGGGTAAAGTTTTGTGCGTGAAAATTTTGGGCAAACTTAGGGGACGAATATCTCTTAACATATGAAGTGTTTTGGAGTGAAACAAAATCCTAAATTGAAGTTCGTCGAGTCTAGTTTCCAATGCAATAAATCGCTCGTCGATACAGTATCGGAGTAGAGAATTATGGACGTTACAAGTTAGGATAACAGAGCAGAACCGCATGCTACAGTAACTACTACAGTACTGCTACAGTACCGACCTTGAGCTCCTATTTAAGACCAAAAATCTGGTCATTTGCTTAATTTTTTTCCACTCCTCTCCACCAAAAAGTTTCCAAGAGACCCAAGAAACATTGAAGGATCATATTTTTTAGCGGATTAAAGTAACGGGACTACATCCGGGGTTCGGGAAGCGTAGAGAGTTTTGTAGTTCTTGTTTTATACATCAAATTTTGATGGATTAAAGGAGCCTATTGAATATAAATAATATTTCAAGTTCTTCCAACCTTTATTGAGGTAAGGATATTCCTTATTATTGATATTACGAATTGTATCAAGGAGATTTAGTTGTTAGAGCTTCGTAAAGTCGATTGATTGGTTGAGAAATTGAGTAAAAATTGTGTGGGATGTTTTATTGAGTATATTTTGGTATTGATGATGATGTTTTTGATGTTAGCGCTGTTGTTGTTGTTGTTTTGTTGGTATTGTGATTTCGGGTTAGGGATATAAACAGGGGAGATGCTGCCCAAATTTTGATAAATTTTAAGAGGATTTAATTTGAAGGCTTAAGACAAGCATATGATAATAAACCTAACAATAGTATGAATGGCTTTATATGTAGATTACGGGATTACGAATGATCTTATGTAGATTGCAAAACAGAAAGTAAGTTGGAAAAGTCGAGAACTAAGCTTCCAGGTATGTTTAGGCTACTTCCTTTCTTTCTAAAGGCATGATTCTTTTCCTATGAATGCATACATGGATTCTATAATATCCTTATTTCCAAAATGCCCGAAGCTCATGATTCTCAAAGTGCTTATGATGCTAAAGATAAATGTTTCTATGAAGGTAACAATGATGATGATTCCATTTCTTAAGATTCCTACTAGTGAGACCTTTTTGATTATTCGCACAAAGGTGCGCTATTCATGAAGATTATACTTGGGTTACCATAACCCTAGTGTAGTACTCCTCTCTAGTTAAGAGCTAGTATAAGAATAATTGAGTTATATGAGATGATTGAATGTCAGGAGGTATAATTAGTGGATATGTTGTTTATAGGCTATTATGTTACCTTCGAGTTATCATTATATGTATACGCCCGGCCTACGGGGAATGGAGTTATCACCTGGCCTACGGGTCATGGAGTTATCGCCTGGCCTATGGGTCATGGAGTTGTTGCCTGACCGACGGGTCACGGAGATGGGCATACCTGACCTACGGGTCATGGAGTTGATTATACCTGACCGACGGGTCACGGAGTTGCTTATACCTGACCTACGGGTCATGGAGTTGATTATACCTGGCCTATGAGTCACGGAGTTTTATTTATGGAGTTATGTTATCTATGCCTGACCTTCGAGTCACGAAGTTATATCTATAGAGTGATGTTATCTTGCCTCAGATGAAAGGCAACCTAGGTAGAGCACCTCCAGATGACTAGTGCTCCTCCACAGTTTCGTGGACTCAGGTTTGATAGATCCACTTATTCTAGGCCACCCTAGAGTCTCAAAGTTTCCAGTTCTCCGATTAGGAATGTGGTTCCAGTCAGGTGAGATCACCGGTACTATGATGTACTCTGTGTCGCAAGTTACATTGGGGACCGTACCGCTTGGGCTTGGATGTTAGTTATGCCTGCGCTCAGCCAGGCCATTTTAGCGGCGACTTCCCATGGATGCGCGGTAGAGATAAGGTTCGGCCTATGGGGTTAGTAGTTTGCTCTTCATCATCGGTACGCCCTCCGAGGCAAAGGCCGCAGATATTAGCAGGCTGTGATAGAGATCAAAGAGGAATGCCCAGTCTAAGTGGATCTCAGGATCATGCCTATGCGTTAGCTGCGCGACAGGATCTTAAGTCTCCCCCTGATATTGTCCCAGGTATATTGTCAGTATACTCTTATGATGTGTATGCATCGATTGATTCGGGTTCTATGCTGTCATATATTACCCCGATGTTCGATCGTGTTGAGGTGAAAATCTGAGCCAATCAAACAATTTGAGATGTTTACGCTTGTTAGTGACCCAGTGATAGCCAAAATTATGATTTATGAGTAAGTAAACCTCCCCGAAGGGAGTTGATTGACATAGTGTGTAGAAAAAATATATATAATGGAATTCTAGAAAGAGTACGCAGGTACAACTTATGAGACAAGCTTTATTACTTATATCCTTTTATGGTAAACAGTTTTGTGCTGCTGAGTTGCGCATTATATGTGTTTCGATATGTGTCCTATTAAGGCATGGGATGTGTTTTCTGGGCTATGTGCAGGTTTGGGATTGTTATGTTTACAAGAGAAACTCTGCCGAAATTCTCCCAAGAATCTAAAGGAAATTGTGGGAACTGTAGACAGAATTGCCATGAGAAGAAGAGAGGACCAGCAATGAGTGATTAAGGATGGAGCTAGTAGTTAAAATGCAGGATAAACATAGCAAGTATGTATTAAACTAAGGGAATGATGAATAGGTTAGGATGGAATAAAGAACAAGGGAAGGGAGAATGGTGTGCTTGAAATAGAAAGAATTTTTATATACTAAAGAGAATTAAAGAGATAGGCCTTCCAGAAGAAGTCGTAAGTTAGAAGAATTTGGTTAGCCCTTTTATGCTTTGGAAGATCGAATTATAATATGAGCTTGATGTACACGTATATGCATGTAACACCGAATCAGATTATTAACTTAGGCTTTACCTGATGACTATAGTGGGAGAAAACTTTCATGCCACTATAAGCTAGCCTAACGTCATCTTAACGTGAACATGGAGTTCTTATGACATTAAGGAGGGTATTTGGTAGTTTTAAAGTGTATGCGATAAGATTTTGAAATTGTACAAATCGGAGGAAGAAAGTTCATCGAAGGAAAGTGAGGTATAAGTCGCGTTTGGGGAAAAGGTTTCATAAGTATCGAATTAAAGGTTATTTAGTAAGATCTTGTGAATGAGTTATAAGGATGTATAGATTATTAATGAAGTGTTAACAAGTGCTAAGAAGGTTCCATAAGGATTGGAGATCGGACGAATCGACGAGAACAAGTTCGGTAGAAAAGTGGGTTATACGACCATTTATACTGTCCATATAACTTTATACGGTCCGTATAATGGTCGGTATAACAATTTAAGAATGAACCAGTCTCTGATGGACTTATACGGACCGTATAAGTGTCCGTACAAAACCATGTCGGGTCAGATTTTTGCAAGTATATATATTAGACCCAAGTTCTTATTTTTCATTTCTCATTTCCTCCACACTTCTTGAGAGCTCTAGAATATTCTATACACCCTACTAACATAAATCCAAGGCAAATCAAAGATCAAACATCATTAATCCAAGGAAATCAAGTACAAGGATGCTCTTTAGGCTTGCTAGAGGCCAAGAAGCCCTTTGGAATTGAAGTTGGGGTTTTCTCACATGGAGTATTTTCATCCAAGGACCATTCCTATGTGATCAAAGCTGAGTTTCACATTTAGTCCATGTTAATAAGAGTATTTGGTTGTAGAATAACTTGAATAAAGGAAAGGTGTGGAATATGAAGCTCAAAGGTGGAATTAATGGTATTCGTGGATAGTGACTTGATATGAATCATAGTTCTTGATGTGCCATAAGTATGATCTTGTGATGAATGATATTAAGAATGTCGAAGAAACATTATATGTGAACGAATATGGTGATATGCCATAGTTATGGTTATGAATGACATTGGAAGGGCATTTTAAGAATCGAATAATGTTTAACTTGAAGAAGTTTATTGATTATGATGTCTCGGGTATTGTTAATGATATTTGGGAGTTGTTGATTACATGGAAAAAGTTGTAGGAACAAAGAAAATGCTGCCCAATTTTCGTTAGCCTTTTAGTCACTTTAGTCAAGATTTAAGCATGTTTTCAATGAGCTAATTTTTTACGGATTCTCTTGAATGTAGAATCACGAGCTTGGAAGGAGAACTCTTAGTCATTAAGAAGAAAAAAAGGTATGTAAGGCCAGTCCCCTTCTTTCAAAGGCATGACTCTTCTATTGTGATTTCTTCTCTATATTTCCATGATCTTCTTACACTCTAAAAGAGGAAAGTTAATGATTTTTAAGAGCTTCTTATGAAATAGAGATGAGATATGTTCCATGATAATGATGATGATAATGATGCTATGATGAGTTCGATATTCTTATTTTTATGATTTCATGAATGTTGCTTCTTGTTGTTAGTCTCACCTCATGTTTTTAGTTCCTTCAAGGTGAGACATGATGATCATGATTATTCCATAACATAATTGGAGGTTCCCGACCTTACGTCACTCCGATAGATTGATAGCTTTTATTTGAGCTCCCATGCATGCATTGGCTTATGTATATGTAATATTACACCGCGCCTATATGGCCGGGCAGCACCGCTAAGGGGGACGGCTTATGGATGATTACACCGTGTCTATATGGCACGGGCAGCACCACTAGTGGGCGGCGTGTGATGACTATCCCGGATGCGAAATACCCGGAAGCGGGCTAGTGATGACATATGACTCGCATGTACTTACTCATATCTGTATATATGTGTTATAATCTGGTTTTAAAGGTAAAAGTGAGCATGCATGATTCCACCTCAAGAGGCAAGAAGTTACAGTTATCTTTTCTTCTTATGCTTTCTATATTTCCTTATTATGTTACCATATATGCCTTACATACTCAGTATATTGTTTGTACTGACGTCCTTTTCTTTATGGACGATGTGCTCATGCCCACTGGTAGACAGGGAGACGGTGCAGACGCTTATGAGCTTACTCAGTTGTACAGGAGCACCCCACTACTCCAGAGGTGCAACCTATTGGTATATTCATTTGTGTACATATTTGGTCCATGGCGGGGTCCTGTCTGGTCCTTATGACTCCAGTATTCTGGTTAGAGGCTCGTAGATACTTATGTGTGGGTAGTAGATGTCTCATGATTACTACAGTGTATATTCATTCGTATATCATTTTTGATAGCCTCGCAGGCTTATATGCGCAAAGGTAGATGTATTTCGGAAATGATAATGATTGTATTATGACAAGTTCCGTGCTGAGAGTAATGTATATTTAGGAAAAGTTCCATGACAAGTATGATGGGTGGTGCTCGGTAGGGTAGCTTCGGGTACCCGTCATGGCCCCTAGTTGGGTCGTGACATATCTATCTCACAATGGGGGGTTTACCAGGATGACCTGTATTTCCCAGGTCTCTCGGAATGTATCGATCTTTAGGCACCAATAGAGAACCGAGTATCTTAGCCTGACAATTTTCACAGATAGCTTATATGATTCCTTACAGTTGCAACATCCCTTTCAACTTTAGATCCATCCTTATTCTTGATTGGTGCCATGAAATTATCTTACACAAGTTTGCTCCTTATTTCTTCTTTACCGCCACCTTTCACCCTTTGTTTCTCATCTAGATCCATCTTACTCCATTTACTTTACGTCACGGTCTTAATTTCTTTACATTCGAAATAATCTAAACTTGGAATCCTCGTATCCTCCATAAACTTTCTCTTCTAAATAATCGTACACATCTATTCTTTTTCATTGTAGGTTGCTACCGTCAAGTATTCGCATGCTTTCAAATAGTTATCATTCCTTTTCTATTGTTAACTCCATGTCCTTGTCTTAACAAAGGCATTATTAAATTCTGACTCAAGTAGTTTTTGCCTTTGAGGCTTTCCCTATACAGTGCTTCCCCAACCGGTATGCGACATTGGAACTTCGCGTCCATATAACTAGCTTGCGGTGGCTATTTCACTTGACTTCTCATCTTAGTCCATTATTCACTTCTCCCCCTAATCCTAATCTTACACTCATCGCCTGTATATCCTCATTACGAAATCATTCGTATGAACCCTTATTGTATGAAGGTACCATTTCACTCTTATTTATCTCACGCTTGAACAGAAGCCATAATACTCACATGATTTACCTTCTTAAGGTTAATACCGCTTTGTCCATTACATGCCCATCCTTTAACTCTGTCTCATAATCTATCTTATTGTTGTACAACTGCCATGTTGGATTTTCCGCCCCTCTTCCATTCTACGGCCCATATCTTATTTCATCTCATTCTTATGCCTCCGCTTGCCACGTTGCATCGGAATGTCAAAAACTGATTCCTTGATTGTCTCTTTTGATTACCGTCTAATTGCTACAACTATTAAACCATGAGGTAATTGCCTTTATCCCTATGCTTCTTTCCTTAATTCTACCAAGACCCATAGATCGTCTTGTAATCAGTCATTTCCCATCGATGTAGCTCATAACCAATCTATGCTCCCTATACCGTATCGTCCATAAACTCCCCCTCTCTTTACTCACCTTTTCTCAATAACCCTCCCTTGAGACCTTTACAGTGTAACTCACCGGGGATGCAATTCCATTTGTTGCTGTCTTGACATACATATAAAGTCAGTCCATTCATCATTCACAATCAAACTTTTTTTCTTCTTTCGTTTTACTTCTCATCCCTTTTTCTCAAATGATTTCATTCATAAGACAATCGTTCTAAGCATATTTCAGAGTACCATTGACTTATTTTTTGATAAAACTGTAACTTAAGGTTCAACGTCAATCCTTTCATACTCTTCTCTGATCAGTTCACACTACCATAGGAGTATTGTCCCCTGCCATCTCAACATATTCATGGTCCTTTTAGAATTCTTTAGAGAGATGTTGTGTAAAGTCACTCTTCATACATAAAATATCTTATTCAACAAATGGTTCCACATTCCTTGTCATCATTCAATCAGCCACACCATTCTCACAACATGATTCAAAATTTCAATCACTCCATGACACCTATTAGCATTCCTACTTATTATTAGAATATCCACAGGGTTTGATTCTCTTCCACCCTCTGTTTATCGGGTTTCTGCTCTAGTAGATCTTTCTTCTATTCGCCTCACTTCTGCCCTTCCTTCTCTATTTCCAACATTTCTTTCTTTCTTCTTTTCTTTTTTTTCCTACTACACACATCACACATACCGAGCATTTGTCATTTATCGTTCTTTTATTTCGTTGATCAACCTTATCGTGTTTTTGCTTCCCTTCATATCAGTAATAACAAACTCCTGTCATGTAACCGTTCGAGTAATTTCCCAGATAAATAACCTGGACTATAACACAGAGTACAACTGCGGTCATAAGGTCAACCAATTGCCAGGCAAGGAGCTTTCATGAGTACATCTCTTTTGGTCTCTTTTCTCGAGGTATTGTCGTGGTCAATAAGGCTGGCTCTTAGTGACATGAAAATTTTTCTCCCGCCATAATCATCCGGTGATGTTCAACTTAGTAATCTGAATCGATGCTACATGCATCATCCCGAACGTATATATATCAAGTTCATTTCATAACTCAATCTTCCAAAGCATAAGAGGGCTAGCCAAATTCTTCTAACTTGCAACTTTTTCTGGAATGCGTATCTCTTTAATTCTCCTTAGTATTTAAAATTTCTTTCTACCCCAAGCACATCATTTTCCCTTCTCCAGTTTCTTAATTTACCCTGACCTAATCATCGTTCCTTTCAGCTTAATACATACTTGCTACACTTATCCCGCATTTGACTACTAACTTCGTCTCCAATCACTCGCTGCTGGGCCCTTTCTTTCTTCTTGCCATAGTCCCACCTAAAGTCTTTACAATTTCCCTTAGATTCCTGGAAATTTTTTGGTAGAGTTTCCTTTACAAACATAACAATCCCAAACCTGCACACAGCCCAGAAAACATATCTCATTCCTTAGGAGGCCACATACAGAAACACATATGATATACAACTTAACCGCACAGTGTTGATTACTATAAAAGAATGTAAAATAATAAGGCTTGTCTCATAAGTTGTACTTGAACACCCTTTCTAGAACTCCATTTTTTTTAAGCATTATGTCAATCAACTCGCTTCACGGAGGTTTACTTACTCATAAATCATACTTCTAACTATCGCTGGATCACCAACAGGTATAGACACCTCAAAATGTTTGATTGGCTCGTGTTTCACCCCAATACGCCGCAACATCGGGAGTACATATATATATATATATATATATATATATATATATATATATATATAACAAAGTAAACCCCAAATCAATTAATGCACATATATCATAAGAGGATACCGATAATATACCTGTGACAACATCAGGGAAAGACTCAAGATCCTATGGTCCCGCTAGTGCATAAAGGCGATGTTGAGGACCACTCGAACCGGATGCTCCCCTTCTACCTCTGCCATGGCCTGCTGGTGTCTACAAGCTATGTCTCAGAGGGCGTACCGATGATGAAGAGCCAGTTGCTAATCCTGTGGGCCGAGCCTTATCTCTACCATGTAGCAATGGACAATCACGCTTGAAATGGCCTGGCCGAGCACAGGCATAAACAAACATCATAACCCAAGAGACACGGTCCGTAACGCGTGGCTTACCACACTGAGTGTATCGTGGTACAGATAATCTCATCTGGCCTGAATCACCCCTGGTATGAGAACTGGAAGCTTTAGAACTTTGAACTGGCCCAAAACAAGCAGATCTGTCAACCCTGGGTCCAGGAAATTGTGGAGAAGCACTAGCTGTTGAATGAGCTGAGTGCCTATAGAGTTGCTGCCTCGGGGCACCTCTGAATTCATGGTCAAACCCTGAAGACCTAACCCTATTTCTCCAACCCCTGTCACCATGGCCCGCACCCTGCCGCTAAGCTTGAGCGGCTGCTAACTGGGTCAGCAAAAGGATGGCCTGTCTCATCTCCCCCGGCCCAAGGCATCCGGGTGCGGGAGGAAGCGGGGGTGCCGGAGCTAAAGTCGAGGCTTCTCTTTGCTCTTCCGGAGTGGGCGAAGTATGAGAGAAACGAAATAGGGCCTTACTCTGGGACTCGCCCTCCTCCCTATCTGTAGGTGGCTCCCGTTCAGTCCTTCTTTTAGTCACTGTCTTGCCCTTTTGGGCTGCTTGTAGCTCTCCCTTTCATAGACTTTACTAAAAGCATAGCACACGGTTAAGGAAAAGGGAATTCTTATATCATGGCTCTATCGCACGATCTATGATGAGAAGGAGGGTCAATCATTCCTAAATGCCCCACAACCTCCTGTTTATAAGTGTACCCATAAACAAGACTCTACGTACACGACTCGTAGACACACCCTAAGACGGAACTGCTCTGATACAACTTTTGTCACGACCCAGCAAGAGGGCCATGGCGGGTACCCGGAGCTAGCCTACCGAGCACCACTCATCATACTCATCATCATATTCAACTTAGATCAACACAATTCTCAAACAAAGCTTACACATGAAACGATCCTCAACTACTCCTCACAATATACATATCTGTACAAGCCCACGAGGCTACAAGATAATATACAAAACGTACACTGAAGATATCATAAGATATCTACTACCCACATATGTATCTACGAGCCTCTAACTGGAGTACTAAAATCATAAGGGCGGGACAGGACCCCACCATGCCCCAAATATAAACACGAAAGAATATTCCAATAAATGGAAACTCCGGAGAAGTGGAGTGCTCCTGTGTATCTGCTGATAATGCTCCTACGGATCTGGACCGTCTTCCTATCTACCTGCGGGCATGAATGTAGCGTCCATAAAAGAAAGGACGTCAGTACGAATAATGTACTGAGTATGTAAGGTGTTACACCTTGGAAAATTCCCCGTTAGCGTATAGTGAATAGATGAATGAGGGGCGAGACGTATACGAGGTTTGGAAAAGTAAGGAATAGTATTTGATGGTCCTAATTAAGCTTTCCAAAGACATTCGAGTAAATGAAAGAAAGTTGTTAAGGAAAGCGAGTCGTATGTTGTGTATCGGATAAGAATTACGAGTATTGAGTTAATGGTGTATTAATGATGCTTCAAGGAAGAGTTATAACGTCCCTTAGATTGGTATTGAGGTGTTAAACAAGTGTTAAGAAGGTTCCAGAAGGATTGGAGATCAAACGAGTCGACGAGAACAAGTCTCGGAAAATTGGACAAATCTACGGCCAGACATACTAGCCGTATAAAATGTATGGACCGTATGTCCAACCGTAGATCCAGCCCAGTATGTCATATCTCCTTTGGACCAGATCTACGGCCAAACATACGGCTAGTAGAAAACATACGGACCGTATGTTGGTCCGTATATCTTGGTCGGGGCTGATGATGAAATTATATAAGGGACTTCTTTCTCATTTCATTTCATTTCATTTCACTCCCACTCCTCCACACTTCAAGACTTCTATAGAATATTCCACACACTTCAACCATAAGAAATCAATAGAAATCAAAGATCAACAACAAGAATTGAGGAGAATCAAGTGTATGAAACCCCGTTAAAGTCATCCAAATCAAGAAATCCCAAGAGAGATAAAATAGGTTTTGGTGCGTGTATCACCATTCAAGTGGCTTATTCCTCCATCATCTAAGGTGAGTTTGACCTTTCCATGTTGTTTGAAGTAATGATAAGTTGAAATACTAGGATTGTAGAAAAGAGTATAGAAAAGGGGTCATAAATATGTGAATAGTGTCATTATTTAGTAGTAGTTGAATTGAATCATGAAAATGGATATGTTGAGATTTTAAATACGTCATAAATGACATTTAGAACATGGAATGAGTATTATATGAGAAAGAACGCGATAATGGACTTTGGTCATGATTATGGAGAATTGTAGTGAAATTATGAATTGCAAATAATGTAATTAGACGATGCTTATTGTTTATGATATTGTGATTGTCGTTACGAATGTTGGGAGGTCAGGAATATGGAGAAAGTAGTATCACCAAAGGAAATGCTGCCCAATTTTCTCTAGCTTTAGTAAGCTCGTTCCTATAACTGTATCGCTAATGTCGATACGAATTCCCTTGAAGGTATAAACGAGTGCATTAAAGGAGAACGAGCAAGCGATAGAATAGTTAAACGACAAAGGTATGAGAGGCTAATACTTTCTTTCTAAGGCATGAGTCCTATGGCATGAAATTCCTCTTTCTTATGAATGTTCCATCTTCAAGAAGACTATGAGTCCTTGTTCATGAATAGCCATACGAGATAAGAGATATGCGACGATTATGATAATGATAATGATGAGCTTAAGTCTAGAGATGCTATAGCCTATGATATGATGTTCCAATTAAGCTAATGAAGCTATCCATAGCCCATTGATGTTGATCATTGTATACACTCACCTTATGCTTGCTCCTTCAAGGTGAGGGAATACTTACGAATGTTCATAACGGTGCCGGGGGTCCACGACCTTACGTCACCCCGATAGAGTATAATTATCTAAGAGTCTCTATGCCTATATTATGATGAGTTATGGTAAGCATATTATTTTGAGCATAATAATGATGAGCCTATGATATGTATGATGACAAATGCATGATATGTATGATGATGTGATTCCATCGTGCCTAATTGGCCGGGCATGTCACCGCTACGGCGGGCTGCATACGATTCCACCATGCCTAAATGGCTGGGCATGTCATCGCTAAGGCGGATCACATGTTTACACCGAGCCTAGAGGGACAAGGCATGACACCATCCTAGTGGGCGTATATGATGGTTACCGCACGCGGGTTAACGATATGATGATGCACGATCGATACGATGACGTGTATGGTATGATGATGTATATGTGATATGATAAGGCATACGCTATGATAATGCACATGATATGCTTATGTACGATGGGTGTATATGAAATGTAGCTATACTTAAAAGAGTACACAGGTTATATCCTCATCTCATGACTTGTGATCTCCTTATTATATTTATTTCATTCTTTTACATACTCGCACAATGTTCACACCGACGTCCGTTTTCTTTTTCGGACGTCGTGTTCATGCCTGTGTAGGCAGGAAAACGGTGCAGATCCATAGGAGCTAGTAACTGATTTGAGAGCACTCCATCTTCCGGAGGTGCCATTGGTTATTCTTTTGGTACATATATGTATATACTCATGGTTGGGCACGACGGGGTCCTGTCCCGTCCATATGTCTAGTACTCTAGTAGAGGCTCGTAGATACGCATGTGTGGGTAGTAAGGTCCCATAGTCTTCATGTATATGCATGTATATATATTATTTTGGTAGCCGAAGGGCTTATGTTTATAAAAGTAATGCGTTTCAAATGTTAATAGATTCCTATGATTATGAGCATATAGTATGAATGAGAGTAGATAAGTAACAGAATGAGTGGTGTTCGGTGGTTAGCCCCGGATACCATTCATGGCCCTCGTCGGGTCGTGACAGAAGTGGTATCAGAGCAGTTCAGTCCTAGGAAGTGTCTACGAGCCGTGTCTAGTAGAGTCTTATTTATGGTGTGTTGCGCGCCACGCTAATAAACAAGAGACTACTGGGCATTTAGGAAAAATGACCATCCGTCTTCTTATGAGATCGTGCGATAGAGCCGTGCATAAGCTTTTATTCTTCCTAATAGTATGTTGTGATTTCGTAAAATGCCGCTAAAAGGAAAGCTAAAGCCGCCCGGAAGGGAAGACTACGATAAAAAGACGGCAAAAAGAGAGCCACCTATGAATGTAGATGAGGATGAATCACATAATGAGGCTCCATCTAATGCCTCCACTACTCCGCCTATTACGGAAAGAGCAAGAAGGGCTTCGGCTCTGGCTCACATGCCTCTCAGGCCCTCCTCCCCGGCTACTTCAGGTCAACAAGTGACCGAGGCCATTCATTTGCGATTACGTTGGTTGCCGCCCGGTGCACAATGTTAACGCGGGCCCAAGTAATCGTTCATCTAGTATTAGAGCCCGTGACTTCATGAGCTTAAATCCTCCGGAATTCTTTGGGTCAAAATCGGATTAAGACCCGCAGGGCTTTATTGATGAAATGCTGAGAACATTGCAGATTATTCATGCTTCCGATACCGAATCTGTGGAGTTGGCATCATATAGACTCCGGGATGTGGCGGTTTTATGGTACAATAATTGGATAGCGTCAAGGAAAGAGAATGCGCCTCCTCCCGTGTGGCAAGAATTTGTAGATGCTTTCATTCGCCATTATTTGCCACCCGAGGTCCGCCGAGCTAGAGCGGATAGATTCTTAAATTTGAAGCAAGGAAACACGAGCGCCCGAGAGTATAGCCTTCAATTTAATTCCTTGGCTAGATATGCTCCTAGTATGGTGGCCGACATGGGCGACAGGGTGCACAGATTTGTGAGTGGTTTATGGCCACATTTATTTAAAGATTGCTTAACGGCTTCATTGCAAGATGGGATGGATATTTTCCGTATTCAAGCCCATGCCCAAAACTTAGAGGGACAACAACCTCCGTAAAGGGCTGATCATGATGTTGATAGAGGGCAAAGCAAAAGGGCAAGATCTATGGGCACAGGCGGTGATTATAGAAGAGGATCAAGGCGTTGTATTCTAGGCACTCGGGTCGGTCGCTGACGAGTGCACCTCCCCGATTTACGTGCGTAAGATTTGACCGCCCTTCCGTTCAGACAGGTCGAAGCTCGAGGCCCTGTGTTGCGCTTGGGGGAAATTATAGCGTGGGAGACCTCGCACCGCGATGCGCCGCCGCGGTAGATTGCATTCTGGACAGTGCCGCCAGGGTTCAGATGCTTGTTACGCTTATGGTCAGGTAGGGCATATGATGAGAGATTACCCGTCGATGAGTGGGCGGGGCAGTTGGGGTTCGACCTTACGGGGATCGGCAGCGGGTTCCTCTTTGCATGCCCGGACGTGCGTACTCCCGTATTCCTGAAGAAAGCCGAGGGGGAGCATCTGCCTGTGTGCTACTCGTGCCTGCGCTTGTATGCCTTAGCCGAACGACGGTGATCTCGAGCCATCCCTGCATGTGGTTGTACATTGACCGTGTGTTTTCTCATGACGTGTATGCATTGATAGATCCGGGTTCTACATTATCATATATTACTCCATATGTTGCTAATCTTATTGGGGTGAAACCCGAGCCAATTAAACCTTTTGAGGTGTCTAGTCCGGTTGGTGATCTCGTAATAGCTAAACAAGTGTATAAAGATTATATAATTGTGATATGTGATCGCCGTACTAAAGCTGACTTAGTTGAGCTAGAAATGTTAGATTTTGATATGATTATGAGTATGGATTGGTTGGCCTCATGTCATGCTAATGTTGATTGCCGAATGAAATTAGTTCGATTCCAATTTCCGGGAGAGCCCGTACTTGAATGGAAAGGTAATACAACATCTTCGAGAGGTAGGTTTATTTCCTACCCTAAGGTAAGAAAGATGATAGCCAAGGGCTATATTTATCATCTAGTCCGAGTTCGTGATACGGAAGCAAAGTCTCCAACTTTTCAACTGCTCGTAGTGAATGAATTTCCTGATGTATTTCCGCATGAACTTCCGTGCCTTCCTCCGTAAAAGAGATTGATTTCGCCATTGATGTGTGTTACCGGACACTAAGCCTATTTCTATTCCTCCTTACCGAATGGCTCCCATAATGGAAGGAAGTTAAAGGCCCTACTGAAAGATTTGCTCAAAGGGTTCATCAAACCTAGTTCATCACCGTGGGGAGCACCGCATTGTTTGTGAGAAAGAAAGATAGTTCTCTACGAATGTATTGATTATAGCCGTATTGAATAAAGTGACGATAAAGAACAGATATCCTCTTCCAAGAATTGATGATTTATTTGATCAGCTACAGGGTGCCAAGTGGTTTTCCAAAATAGATTTGAGGTCGGGCTATCATCAAGTGAGAGTTAGAGAAGAAGATATTCCCAAGACAGCTTTCAGAACGAGATATGGCCATTATGAGTTCCGAGTAATGTCGTTTGGGCTAACTAATGCTCCGGCAGTGTTCATGAATTTAATAAATAATGTATTCAGGCCTCTCTTGGATTTGTTCGTGATAGTATTCATTGATGATATTCCGGGTGTATTCTCGCATTTAATCGAACATGCAGATCATTTACGTATTGTTTTTGGAATTCTTCAAACTCGGGAGTTGTATGCGAAATTTTCAAAGTGTGAGTTTTGGCTAAATTCGGTGACATTCTTGGGTCATGTTATTTCAGATGATGGCATTAGAGTCGACACTCAGAAAATTAAAGCTGTAAAGACTTGGCCAAGGCCTACGACGCCTATAGAAGTTCGTAGTTTTCTGGGATTAGTAGGTTATTATCGAAGGTTCGTAGAGGGCTTTTCATCTATTTCAGCCCCGTTGACGAAGCTAACCTAGAAATCAGCAAAATTTCAGTGGAATGACGCTTGTGAGCGTAGCTTCCAAGAGTTGAAGGACAAAAGTTAACCTCGGCTCCAATCTTTTAACACTTTAAGGGCCGGATGGCTATGTTGTGTATTGCAGATGCTTGGTGTTGGGCTTAGGTGTGTATTAATGAAGATGGAAAAGTCATTGCTTATGCTTCAAGACATACCGTGAAAACATGAAAAGAACTACCCAACTCATGATCTTGAATTGGCCATAGCTTATTCATGCATTAAAAATGTGGAGACATTACTTGTATGGTGTATATGTTGATATCTATACAGATCACAAGAGTCTTCACATATTTTTAAACGAGGAGTTGAACCTGCGGCAAAGGCGGTGGTTAGAATTGTTCAAAGATTATGACGTAAATATTCTATACCATCCTTGTAAGGTAAATGTAGTAGCAGATACGCTTAGCCGCCGATCAATGGGTAGTTTGTGTGAGGTACCCTCGGAGAAGAAAGAAATAATTCATGAACTTCACCAACTAGCAAATATTAGAGTACGTAGAGTACGTATAATTGACTCAGGTGATGCAGGAGTTAGTATTCATGATCCCACAGTTTCGTTCTTGGATATGGAGATAAAAGAGCGCTAATACGAGGATCCCAAATTGAAGAATTATAAAGGTGTGCAGTTCCCAAAAGAAAAGTCACCATTTGAAGTCTCGGCGGATATGGGTTCTGTGTATCGAATAGGTTATGTGTTCGGATATTGCGGGGACTTCGTCGTCGTATCTCGAGAAGAAGCTCATTATTCTCGGTACTCTATCCATCCAGGAGCAACGAAAATGTATCATGATCTTAAGTTGATGTATTGGTGGGATGGCATGAAAAGAGATATAGCAGAATTTGTAGCCCAATGTCCAAATTGCCAGCAAGTAAAGATAGAACATCAAAAGGCAGGAGGATTATTGCAAGCGATGGAAATTCCTACGTGGAAATGGGAAATGATCAATATGGATTTTATTGTAGGACTACCCCATTCCCGAGGGAAGTATGATTCCATATGGGTGATTGTGGATAGATTGACGAAAGCAGCTCATTTTCTCCCAGTCAGAACCACATACTCAGCAGAAGATTATGCGAGGTTGTATATCAAGGAAATTGTGAGACTTCATGGTATTCCGATATCTATTATTTCAGATAGAGGAGCACAGTTTACAGCTATGTTCTGGAAATCCTTTCAAGAAGGTCTAGGTACTCAAGTAAGGCTCAGCACTGCATTTCATCCGCAAACCGATGGACAAGCCAAGCGTACCATACAGACCTTGGAAGATATGCTAAAGGCATGTGTTTTAGATTTTGGTGGTAGTTGGGATGACCACTTACCCCTAATCGAGTTCGCATATAATAATAGCTATCATTCCAGTATCCGAATGGCCCCGTATGAAGCCTTGTATGGAAGGAAGTGTAGATCTCCAATTGGATGGTTTGAAATCGGAGAAGTACAATTAATAGGCCCCGAGTTGATTCAACAAGCTGTAGAAAAAGTCAAGATGATCCAAGATCGATTATTGATAGCCCAAAGTCGCCAAAAATCTTATGCGGACAACCGCCGGCGAGATCTAGAATTTCAAGTCGATGATTGGGTGTTCTTGAAAGTATTACCAATGAAAGGGGTGATGAGATTTGGTAAGAAAGGGAAGCTAAGTCCTCGATATATTGGACCCTACAAATCATCCGCAAAGCGGGTCAAGTGGCGTTATGAACCGGACTTGCCTTCGAGCTAGAATTAGTTCATCCTAGTATTCATATTTCAATGCTCGCAAGTGTGTAGGAGATCCCACAAAGATTGTACCAACAGATGATGTTCAGATTACAGAAAAGCTAGCCTATGAAGAAGTGCCTATTGCCATACTAGACAGGCAAGTACGAAGGCTTCGGAATAAGGAAATAGCTTCAGTTAAAGTCTTATGGCGAAATAACAATCGGGAAGAGATGACTTGGGAAGCGGAAGAAAAGATGAAATCCACATATCCGCAATTATTCCAGCCCTCAGAAGAGAGCTATGATGAGACATCAAGATTTTAAGGTATGTATGCTTTTCTTTTATGCATATGGGTCGTGTGTGGCCAATTTATATTGTTGTTGTATTGTGGCCCTGTGAGGCAATGTTATTATGGGTTGTTGTGATAGGATGTTAATGCCATATTACAGGGGAAACTCTGGCGAAATTTTTATAGAATTCCCGATGACTTAACATTCGAGGACGAATGTTCCAAAAGAGGGGAAGAATGTTACACCTCCGAAATTTTCCCTTAGCGTACAGTGAATAGACTAATGAGGGGCATGACGTATACGAGGTTTGGACAAGTAAGAAATAGTCTTTAATGGTACTAATTAAGATTTCCAAAGCGTTCGAGGTAAGAGGCGAAAGTTGTTAAGGAAAACGATCCATATGTTGTGTATCGGGTAAGAATTACAAGTATTCGAGTTAACGAGTTATTAATGATGCTTAAGGAAGATTTATAATTTCCCCTTAGATTGGTATTGAGGTGTTGAACAAGTGTTAAGAAGTTTCCACAAGTATCGGAGATCAACGAGTCGACGAGAACAAGTCTCGCAAAAACTAGGCAAATCCACGGCCTGATATACCGGCCGTATAAATGTATGGGACCATATGTCCAACCATAGATCCAACCCAGTATACCATATCTCATTGGACCAAATATACGGTCCAAACATATGGTCAATGAAAAATTATACGGACCGTATGTTGGTCCGTATATCTTGGTCGGGAAACGATGATTAAATTATATAGTGGACTTCTCCTCATTTCATTTCATTTCATTTTCCACCTCCACAACTCAAGACTTCTCTAGAATATTTCACACACTTCAACCATAAGAAATCAATAGAAATCAAAGATCAACAACAAGAATTGAGGAGAATCAAGTGTATGAAACCCCATTAAGGTCATCCAAATCAAGAAATCCCAAGAGAGATGAAAAAGGGTTTTGGTGCAAAAGGTGTATCACCATTCAAGGCTTATTCCTCCATCATCTAAGGTGAGTTTCCTGACCTTTCCATGTTGTTTGAAGTATTGATAAGTTGAAATACTAGGATTGTAGAAGAGTATAGAAAAGGGGTCATAAATATGTGAATAGTGTCATTATTTAGTTGAATTGAATCATGAAAATGGATATGTGGGGATCATAAATACGTTATAAATGATATTTAGAACATAGGATAAGTATTTTATGAGAAAGAACGTGATAATGGACGTTGGTCATGCTTATGGAGAATTGGAGTGAAATTGTGAATTGTGAGCAATGTAATTAGATGATGCTTATTGCTTGTGATATTGTAATTGTTGTTATAAACGTTGGGAGTTGATATGGAATATGGAGGAAAGTAGTGTAAACAAAGGAAATGCAGCCCAATTTTTTCTAGCTTTAGTAAGTACGTTCTTATGATTGTTTAGCTAATGTCGATACGAATTCCCTTGAATGTATAAACGAGTGCATTAAAGGAGAACGAGCAAGTGATAGAATAGTTAAATGACAAAGGTATGTAAGGCTCAACCTTTCTTCCTAAGGCATGAATCCTATGTATGATTTTTCTCCTTCTTATGAAATTCCATCTTCAAAAAGACTACGAGTCCTTGTTCATGAATAGTCATATGAGATAAGAGATATGCGACGAATATGGTGATGATAATGATAGGTTTAAGCCTAAAGATTCTATAGCCTAGATTACGATATGATGTTCAATTAAGCTAATGATGTTGACTATGATTCATTGATGTTGATCATTGTATACGCTCACCTTAATGCTTAGTCCCTCCAAGGTGAGGCAGATATAACGAATGTTCCATAATGAAGTCGGGGGTCCATGACCTTACGTCACCCCGACACCATAATTATCTCATGAGTTCTAATGTATGTTTTGATGATATATGTATGATGTATTATATTATTATAAAGCATAATAATGATGATGTCTATGATATGTATGATGACAAATGCATGATATGTATGATGATGTGATTCCACCGTGCCTAATTCGGGGCATGTCACCGCATACGGCCGCATACGATTCCACCGTGCCTAAATGGCCGGGCATGTCACCGCCAAGGTGGGTCGCTATGTTTACACCGAGCCTAGAGAGGGCGGGTATGACACCACTAGTGGGCGGCATATGATGACGACTCTCCGGACGCGCGGGTTAACAACATGATGATGTATGATTGATATGATGATGTATGTATGGTATGATGATGTATATGTGATATGATAAGGCATACGCTATTATAATGCACATGATATGCTTATGTACGACGTATGTATACGGAATGTATCTATACCTAAAAGAGTACACAGGCTGGTATCCTCATCTCATGACTTATGATTCCTTAGTATGTTTATTTCATTCTCGCCTTACATACTCAAGACAATGTTCGCATCGACGTCCGTTTTCGGGACGCTCGTGTTCATGGTGGCGGGGAAGACGGTGCATCCGCAGGAGCTAGTAGCCGATTTCGAGAGCACTCCATTTTTCGGAGGTACCATTGATTATTCTTTTGGTACATATATGTATATATTCATGATTTGGGAACGACGGGGTCCTGTCCCGTCCGTATGTCTAGTACTCTAGTAGAGGCTCGTATATAGGCAGTGTGGGTAGTATTGTCTCACGGTCTCCATGTATATGCATGTATATCTATATATATATATATATATATATATATATATATATATATACTATTTTGATAGCCGAAGGGCTTATGTTTAATAAAGTAAATATGTTTCAAATGTTGATAGTTTTCTATGTTTATGAATGAGAGCAGATAAGTAACACAATGAGCGTTGTTCGGCGGTTAGCCCCGGATACCCGTCATGGCCCGTAGCCCAGGTCGTGACAGTGGCTATAGATAATGATAATAACACTGTGCCTATATGGCCAGGCAGCACCACTACAGTTGGCGACTATGGATAGTGATGGTAACACCGTGCCTATATGGCCGAGCAGCACCACTAGTGGGTGGCATGAGATGACTACCGTCCCAGACACGGGATGCCCGGACGCGGGATGATTATGAAGACACCGCACCTATATGGTCGGGCAGTTTACTATATATATATATATACACACACACACAGGTGTACATGAGTTTTATAGAGTGCATGCTTATTATACACCGCAAAGGTATCTTCAGTCATACGGATGCATTCAGACAGTCAGTTGTTACGAGTTTGTATTCCTTTCATGATTCTTATATATATGATACTCTGATGCCTTGCATGTTCAGTACATTGTCCGTACTGACTCCCCTATAGCTCAGGGGCGCTGCGTTCGTGCCCACAGGTATAGGTAGACAGACACGCGGCCCAGCTCCGTAGGAAATTCATCCAGCGGTGGTCAGTGCGCTCCACTTGATCCGGAGCAACAGTTCATTTTGGTATGCTACTTTTGAGATATGCATGTGGGTATGTGTAACACCCCGTAAACTTGAACCAGGTGTGAATATGTAAAAATCTAGTGTTAAGATGATATTATATCTATATGAATCCATTCTTGATGAATTCGGGTGGAAGATGGTCGTTTTGAAGTCAAACCAACAATTGAAGTTCTTACGGGCTCTTAAATTCGCCAAAGTTTTGGTAGGTCTGTCTTCTGGGCGATTTTCATAAAAATGTGTTGCGAATTTCGGAAAACCTTCTTCATGAAAGTTGTAGATCTTTGAAATAGCTTTCCAATGGTAGGTCTCCCAACCCAAGAAAATTTGTGTACAAAATTTTATGTCCGTTTTACTGAAGGGCGCAAAAGCTGGATATTTCGCCCAAAGTACGCCCAGAAAGTACGGGACATCTTTTAAAGCACGGGACATCCTTTTAGGACATACCTCTTCTGTTACTCACTGGTTTTGGCAGCCAAAGTACGGGCTACAAGTACGGGACGTACTTTGTGGCCGTACTTTCACCGTTTCTTGCAGAAAATTGGGTTTAAAATGGGTATGGTCTTATTTTGTTCCCATTTTGTTTTCACCCTCCCAAACGCTAAGGGAAAAAATCATTCCTCCAAGTCTTCAAA
>NC_081345.1:71789308-71802334 GCF_029784015.1 Lycium ferocissimum
ACAATGCTTCAACATTCAATTCAATCCAATTCAACTCACATAATCTTCCATCAACTCAAACAACATACTACACATTTCATTATCCTTCACTTACTTTAACTTCAACAACAACCTTTATTCTACATAACATAATCCATAACGACAACAACTAAAATGTCAAATAACGTCAATTATCATAACTTACCAATTCTATACCTTTCGCCACAACAACAATACATAAGTTTTCATGAATTTCCATTCTTTTCTATACATTACAACAACAACCGATACACCACATAAATTTCATTCATTTCACACTCCACAACATACACAACAATCAAATAACATTAAATAAAATTTGTTCATCATACTCACACCAAGACACATACACACGGCCTCAACTTTCAACACACCATCTTTCATGTTTTTCATCCATTTTCATATACCATAACATGCATATTCCATGGTCTTCATTCATTTTTCTATACCTACAACACCACACGGCCAAACTTGAATCATGCAATATTTCATAAATTTCCATGCTTTCCATCCATTTTCTATACTAAAACATACAAACCATCTAAAACAACCATTAAAATTCTACACAAAATCAATTCAACACACCTTACCACTTCACTACACCATTCAAGCAACTCCCATACATCTATATATGTTTCATGAATTTCATCCATATTTATGCACTACAACACCTATAACCATCCATAACACATAAAAGAGCATGAAATCTTACCTTTTCCTTAACTTCCCACTTCACTAGAATCTTGAACTTGCCACAAAGGATGGTTTTCTCTTTGCTCCAACAATTGCACCACATTAAAGAGCACCCCTTGACTTGGTAGAAATACTTGAAGAACATAATTTTTAAACCAAGGATTAAAGACTTGAAATTTTTTTCTTTTCCTTTCTTTTTTTTACAGCCTTGGGTCACGAATGCCTTGGCTTTGTTCATCTTTTTTTTTTTTTTTTTTCCTTGTATGGTAAGATGAACACATATATATATACACATAAGTCCTCAGCATGTGAAGGGGCACATGCGCCCTCTCTAGATTTTTTTTTTCTTTTCTTGATTTTTTCTTGAAATTTTTTTATCAAAAGATGACTTATTTGTCATCATTATTTTCCATTCTTCTCTTTTCTTTGTGTCACATGGCCAATTTGGCCCTTTTAGAATTTTCATGAACCCTTGGTGAAATTCCCGTTTTGCCCTCGACTTTTCTCAATATTACCATTTTGTCCCTAACCTTCCGCATTATTTTCACGGCCCCTTTGCGAATTTCTTTCTTGCCCTTAGCCTTTCTCAATATTTTCCATACTACCATTGCCCACAATTAATATTCCTAACAACTCGCACATTAAAATTACTTTAGAACAAAGCCTTGTCCTTAACTTCTCGCCATGGTCTCGCAACATCCGAACGTACGAAGTACGGGCTATAACATTCTCGATAGATCTCATTCATTAGTTCCATATCCTCATGTTCTTATGTATGTACTCAGTGGTTAATTGATATCTAGTTACTATCCAGGGACCTGCTGCCATTAAGATGGTCTTAACTTATGATTGATACGGCTCCCTGCCGATCTATGAGCACTCTTAATTGTTGTACTCTTTTGCCTTGCTCCTTATTTCTCTACTAGTAGACAAATTCCCTTATTCAGATATGGCACTCTTCCTTGCTTGCTTTTTGTTGCTATTTTAGATCATCCCTTTTTGTACTCGTCAACCTTATGTACCTACCATATCATCTCCTTTTTAGTTCCCTTGTCAAACTCTTTAATTGCTTACAATATCATCCTATTCATACCTAAACTTTTTCTACAATTTCCTCTCCTCAGCTTTAGCATAATTGCAATATAAATTCATAAACATGGAACTAAGATAAAATAATACTTAATCATAACTTCCTTTTGATACGAGTATGCTTTCTTCTTAAGTCCTTGATTCTCTTGTACCGATGATCATTTGAGACTTAAATTAGCCGATGTTCTTCTTAGACTTCCTATCATTTTCCTTACACCATTTTTGTTGACCATTGGCATCACAATGATAGTCTATATGGTTCTATAACATATACAACATTTGATATGACCGGCGACTTGTGACTCCACGACTTGCGAGGTACTTTCTAATCTTAGGTAGTACTCGTCTTGCTATTCATTGGCATACTATCTCCCTTTGCTTTGGAGATATTGAACTCCCTATACTTATTCCTCTTGCTAAAACTTTCATCTCTTCTAGTGCTAAGATTTCCTTTTCCCGAGGCTTCTAATGTCATAGCTCATCTTAGAATCGAATTTGTTCTCCCCCCCCCTTTTTTTTTTTTAAAGGATGTTTTCATATACCGTAACCTCCGAGTGTTAACCGGCCTTTGATAGTCATTTGTCCAACCTTGATCCTTTACCTCTTTATTCTATATAATGCCGGAGTTCTCTTCATCGCATAGTTTAACTTGTTTTCCTTTTTGCTAGTTGAGTTCTGTGTCAAATCAAAATGCTTATACATATCGGATACAATCCTAACGCCTTCTTTATTGTCTTTTCACTTCTACCTCTCATGACTAGTAGTCCCCTAGGTTAATGAATTAATGAACATCGGGACCATTAAGCCCCTTATGGAGTGTCCGACCATACCATGCTCCTTTAGCCCTAGTCTTTCTCCATGACTATCTTCTTAATATCCTCGTTCCTCCGTTTATAGGTTCCGAATTCCTATTTATGTCTATACCATACCATTGAAAGTCGATATTCAACACCATCCATTCCCAAGACTCATCCTTTTCATTATCTTAGCCATTTGTCCCATAATTCTCCTTAACTACTGCTGGTATCGTTCAGCCTATGCTTCATAGTCCTTCTGTTCTCACAAGATCTTGTCCTTAACATGAAATCCTCACAAAGTACACCTTTTCCTTTCTTCTTTCATCGGGTCTTCATCTTCTTTATGATACTACAAACTTGTGCACACACATACAAATTCGGTTTCATGATCGCATCATTGCATCTTTTACATAACTATTGCCTTATAATTTCAATTTGTTTTCCCTCGGGTAAGCCTACCGATCTACTAACCTTCTCCGTGTTGCCTGGCGTCACATAATTCCCCTTTAACCATTTCATTGATACCTTCTCCTTCCTTTAGTCCTCATCAGTTGGTTTCTTTTACTTGTACAATGCCCATTTCCATTAGTCATCCTTTACTCCCGGGTTAGGAAATCCTGAGTGTTTCTACTTACGAGTGCGAATCCCTTTTTAACACTAAAAATCTCTTTTTGCCCTAAGTTCTCCTTCCATCTAGGTCTACACCGTACCGTCCCGTCACTATTCCATGCCCTTCCATCCACTGTTAGTCCTTCTACCCGTTTAACTCATTTACTTGCAATTCTTCCTAACTATGTGTTCATGTTCATAAATCGTACATCGTTTTCCTATTGTCTCACCACTTCTTGATCTTAGCACTAAATTCTTATAGTTTACACTCTCTCCATGCTTCATTCATCAAGCCTTTATCCGTCTTTCCGACACTACGGCCGAATTGTCTTCCATACATGTTCCTTACATTTCATTCTACCCCTCTATGACCGAATCTCTCCTTTACCGAACACTTATCCCATGCCATTAATTAATCGTTTGTGTCGGCCCTATCATCCTCTCGTTCTTATCTCGACGATTGATCGGTTTCTGCTACTAAATCGTTAAATCATCCCGTGTACCCCCGGGTTAAAGATTTCCCGCTACTTTACTCCTAAATGCTCTCCTCCTTTCCTTATATTATAACATGACCCTAAAGTTCATAGAATATCTTTTGAGTCAGTACATCCGTTTTATTTCCAAATCATCTTTTAGCAGGCTTCCTCCCTTTCCAAGGTGATTATGTCCGTTTTCCGTGCCTTTAGTTCCTCGATTGCTTCTCAAGAACTCGGGAATCCCTAACATTGTTACCGAACCTCGTTCATTCTTCCTCACTTCCCTTCCTCTTCGTGGTTACTTCCCTTCAATCTTACTTACCAGTATTTGTTCTCCTAATTTCGTATGTTCATTTCGTCCGTGCTATCATACCCTATTTCTCCCACACACCTACTCCTGCATTTTATCCAAATAGTCCCTTGTTTTGCCCATCATTTCACTTGGAAGCTTCACTCCCCTTCATTTCTCAAGACATTCTAATCTCTTTCTCTTCCTATATATACTAACTTTCTTCCCTTCCCCCCGATGTTATTGCATTAGGACTTTTCAACTCTAACTCATAGTGAAGAATAACATTAACTTACCTTGTAACAATCATACCATTTTCGCCACTTGAACTTCGTTACCTTATTTGATTAATGCCCTTCCATATGTAAACGTCGTTGCATGGATACACATACCCGTTGGTACAAACCACATATGAGATATCATACGCATACGCATATATTTTCTAACGCCTTGCTCACAAGTACATCCGAATACTTTTCAAACCTATCTTGATCCTAAAATCGGCGACGCGCCTTCCTTCTCTTTACCGATCTAGTCCGCCAATTCTTCATGATCTTTTAGAGCTCCCAAGCACTCCGTATACCCAATTCCCCTTAGGCTACTCTAATTGCCCATCCGCCTCTTATGTCCGACTTCATAGGATTTCTAATACCTTCCCGTGAAGGTCACCCATCCTAGTATTTCACCCCTCAAAGACGCTTAACCTTGAAACTCGATAAAATCCGGCGTGTTAGTGTTGAGATAATTGTACCCACCTTATCGCATGACTTCCATCACCTAATCTCTAGTGTTGAGGTCCTAACAGATTCCAAAACATTTCCGTAACGCATCTCCCTCCGAATTAGAAAGGATCTCTTATTCTTCCGACTACACAATTACTACCTTGGCCTTTTTCAATCCTCAATATCCAACTTTTACCCGTATGTATGAATACTTTCCATCCTAGATTTCAAAATTCTCATGGCGACGAAAACACCTTGGTCGTCGTTACTATAAATGCTATTGTCACCCCTTGATTTCCACCGCCGCTATTAGGTAATAATTCAAAAAATGCACACACATAGGAAATTTCAATAAAGTATATACCGCAGTCGATCGGTCTCTACCCCGATCCGGTAAGCTATAAGGTGAAGTGTGCTCTCGTCATCGTCTACCCACCATCCGCTCGTCCGGCTTCATCATCTTTATCCGAGTCCGAGGAATGTAGATAACCGGGCAACTCCCGATTTACCGACGGCCGATAGGGGGGAGTAATCCGTAACACTTACCGAGGTAGCGGTCTAACGTAGTGCTCGCCACAGAGCAACCGGGTACGGCTCGGGATCTCCTCCTCTAGTGTCCCGTATGAGTATTCGATGGATCCGTGTCATAACCGTCCTCGGGGGTCCTCCTCCCCGGATATCACAAACTCTTCGGGAGGAATCGTCGCCGGGGTCCTCCGAGGGATCGCCCCAATGGAATAACCGAGGCTCCTCCTCGCTTCGGTCCCGAGCCCGGGGTCCCCGAATCTACTCTGTGGGCCTTCTTACCACCCCCACTATCTCGTAGTCGATCTCTTCATCTTTCGCCGTCCGCACCTACCATGTGAAAGAGGTCGAAGCGATATTTCCTAGACTCTGGCTCTATCGCACGATCTAAGACAGAAGGAAAGATGACATCCTAAATGTCCTATAGCTTCCTGTTTATAGATGTAGTGCACAACACACCGATAAACAAGACCCTACTAGACACGGTCTGTAGACACTTCCGAGGATGAACTGCTCTGATACTACTTTTGTCATGACCCAACCCGATGAGCTATGACAAGTGCCCGAGCTGGACACTCGTATACGAACTTATTAGATATAGTCAGACTGACACTAAGGACAATATGGAAATTTGTAAAAGTAAGCTATAGACTCATAACGTCATATATCATAATGAACCCGTCCCCCGAGGAGTCACGCCTAACCAAAACATAACATAATATGTAAGCGACAAGGCCGCCACTATATACGGGAATATCCAAAACGAACTATATCGATATAGCAAGACCAAAACCACCTATATACAAACCACACATGTCTACGTACTCCTAAGAGTATAATGGTGAAATATAACGAAAGGGCCCCGCCGTACCCCCGGATAAGCATAAGTCTATATCAAAGGACCGTACCAAAACGACTCGAAGCTACCGAGCAATGGAGCTCTCCAAGTAATGAAAGTAAGTCCTAGGCCGGGAGGATCACCAACCGAGTGTCCGTACCGGCGGCATGAAACGCAGCCCCCGAAGAAAGGGGGCTTCGTTGACAAAAAAAAATGTACCGATATATAAAGAATGACATACAATAAAGAAGATCATGACCGAATAAAGATGACAGATACAAGTATGATAATCAAAGATACCAACGCACCCGTGCCTTATGAGACGAGAGTCATGCATATCTATATAATATACCGTTCCCGCCCATTATGGGACTCCGTGAATGAAGTCATATACATATATACCGTACCCGGCCCTCTAGTGAAGGTCTCGTGAAATAATCATATATATATATATACGTACCCGCCCTCTAGTGAGGGACCTCGAACAATGCAATGAAACCGTGTACGAGTACATACCTGTACCCCGGACTCGTTGAATGATATATAAACAGCATGCACGAGTAGAATATCATGAGCAACCATATAAAAATTAAATCATCATCTGAGACTCAATAGAATAATTAGAATGAACCAACACTAGAGAATCAAAGACAAGTATCATGTCAAGTACCACTGAGAACTAGAATTCTTTGAAATTATGTATGTTCATCGTTCGCTCGTTTTTGTAATTCATGCCAAAAAGAAGGAAGGGATAGCTTTACATACCTTGAAGTGCGTCTATTCATCTAAAATCTACTGTCCAAGTTTGTAATCTATAACAAGGCAATAATTACGCCACAATTAGATAAACGCTATTCTTTACTACTCATTGTAAGCTAACAAACAATCTAATGAAAATTCGGCAACATTTCTCTATTTTTCTTACTCCGTCCAACTCACCAACAACCCAAAATAATCACAACAATATCAACAACACACACAGCCACGAAAATCATACCAAACAGCCCCAAAATATCATCACAAAACAGCCACAAAAATCATACCAAACAGCCCCAAAATATCATCACAAAACAGCCCCAAAATATCATCAACAACATCAACAACAGTACCAACCATTATTATACATCATAACTCAGCTGATACCATCCATTTAATCCAACTAAAACAGCCCCGATCCATAAATCTCAACAAAGCAACAACAAACGAGTTTATAATGCTATTTTCTCCATTTTAATCCGTTAAAACCCTAATTAAACTTATTAAAAATGAAAAGGGACCTTAATCTTACCTTAAGTAAGAAGCAACCACGTCAAAAACTCTTTTTTGCTGATTTTTAGCTCAAACGGAAGGCAACGCGATGCACAACTCTTTTCTCTTCATGAGCTTCGGATTCGGGCTCTGATTTTGATCAAAATGGCTTTCTTAGCCAAGAAGTTCTCTCTCTCTCTCTCTAATGTTTTGGAAGCTCCTAGATGCAAATTACCAGCCCTCAAATGAATTTTTAATATATATTAACGTTAATGGGCCTCATGGGCCGAAATGTAAATGCTTGATCGGTCTCAACTTGCACCTGCCAGCCCAACTTGCATCGTCCATAACTCCTTATACCTATATTATTTTGATGAGAGGTTTGTTGCGTTGGAAACTATACTCAATGAAATTCATTTTAGGCTTTTGAAACACCTTAAAACTCCTAATATACTAGGAGATATGTCTCCAACAATATGGGCTAAAAATCTGGTTCAAGATTTTACTGAAGTTGTTTCGATTCATTTCATTTTGATTCGTTTAACTTCTAATACTCTTCCAACCCCTCATGTAACCTCTTATACATATATATACATACTCATATACATCCATAACAATCCATACACGTGTCTCGAAGGGTCCGGAGAATCACAATAACCTTAAACATAACTAGAGAACTCACAAAGCTTTGATTTAAACTCCAATCGCAAAAGTATATTCATATCTTTTGTCCATCTTCTATATCATTACTAATAATCTCAAATAATTTAAAAGGGAACTCACATTACCTTGTATACATACTCATAACCCGATTTCAAATCCTTTAAGTTGCCATGTCTCCTCGGGATACTTAAGGTAACCATATATATATATATAGATATTATCACTAACTCGATTAACTTTCCTTGAACTTTCTTAACTCGTTCATTTTGTCTTAAGTCAAGTAGCATGGACTCTTATGGGGTGTAACAGCTCATAACTTTTACAGATCCATTCTGCTTCGTCCAACTCAACTTCTTGTATTATTCGAAGTGATGGGATTTCTACTTCGACTGGTATCAGTGTTTCAAAGGCCATACACCAACAGGTATGGGGTGGCTCTAGTCAAAGTCCTAGCAGTAGTGCGGTATCCCAGCAATGCATAAGGCAACTGGTCATGCCAGTCTTTGTAGTTATCAATCATTTTTCGAAGGATTTTCTTGATGTTTTTGTTGGCGGCTTCTATAGCCCCGTTCATTTGTGGTCGATATGCGGTTGAATTCCGGTGAGTGATCTGAAACTGCGCACACGTGTCTCTCATCAAGTGGCTATTCAGGTTATCCCCGTTGTCTGTTATGATTGATTCTGGGATGCCAAATCGGCGTATGATGTTGTTGCGCACAAAGTTTGTGACCACTTTATTTGTCATCGATGAATAAGATGCTGCTTCCTCCCACTTGGTGAAGTAGTCTATGGCGACCAAGATGAATCGATGTTTGTTCGACGCAGCTGGCTCAATTGGTCCTATGACATCCATGCCCCATGCGATGAATGGCCAAGGTGATGTCATAGCATTTAGTTCTATTGGAGGGACTTTCATCAAGTCTCCGTGAATCTGACTCCTGTGGCACTTCTGGATAAATTTGTTGCAGTCATTTTCTATGGTCATCCAAAGAATAATGTTACATCCCGTACTTTTATATGTTGGATTTGTCGTCAGTGAATCGATATAAGTTCTAGGACAAGATGATTTTTGAAGTTATAGGTAGTTTTTCTATGTTTAACAAGTGTGACGACGGTCATTGAGAATAATAGTTTATGTGTGGCAAATGAGGTTATGGACTAGTGCTATTGTCACGACCCAACCCCGTAGGCCGTGACTAGTGCCCGAATTGGGCACCCAAACACATTCATAAATCCGAGTCGCAAACAGATGGCTTATACAGACACAAATATCAAACGCTGTCTCAGATTATATCAAACTGTCGCAAACATATCTCAAACACAACCATATATATATCAGAAGCCGACAAGGCTATCAAATGGCGCAACGGCCCAAAACATATACAAATGCAAGCCGACGAGGCTGCCACGGCGAATGGGATGCCCAACATACAACATACAAACACACAACCGTACGTAACGGGCATAACCCACATACATGTCCACGAGCACTTAAACGTACAAACGAATCATATGACGGGACAAAGCCCCGCCGTACCCCCGAACCAATATATACAAATGCAACGAACGAATATATACCAAACGTGGCTCGAATAAGGGTAGCACTCCAAACAACGAAGAAGGTGTCCTAAATGTGGATCACCGAATCGTGCGTCTATACCGCGGCATGAAACGCGGCCCGAAGAAAGGGGTCAAGATTTAAATATGTACTAAGTATGCAAGCGAAGATATAGTATACAAATCAATCATACTCGAATGTATACGAAAGTAAAATGCGTTTCAAAATATCAAAATGTTTACTTCCAAAAATACAAGTCATGCATAAGGCTCAGAAAATATGGTCGCCCGCCCGACGATGGCGCCATAACACAGTATAACACCAGAAGGTTTCAAATCTCCGTATCCCCGTCACATATCATACACAGCATAACACCAAATATAAGCGGAACCCGGCCCTCGAGCGAGAGGCTCGGTGAACCGTAAACACAGCATAACACCGGAGTATATCATAGTGCGCACGATAACAGAACCGGCCCGAGACTAGGCGAAAGATACAACGATGCACGCGTAGTCGTGGTAACCATATGTATAAAATCGTTATCATAGACTCAAAAGGTAAATAAAATGACCATATTTAGAAATCGGAATAGTAGCCAAACCAAATTCTTTCAAAAGTCATCAGGATTACAAAAAGAAGAGTCGCGGGTCCCACGGATGGGTATTGACCCGAGTCGGGCCCGCCTATGAAAAACATACTCATCATACATCATAAAATCTCCTACGAGCATATCGAGGCAATCCGAGCCTTTCTGTGAAAGATACGGGCGTTCGTAGTTACGGAATTATTTAAAAGCCAAACTTTTATGCAAAAGTTGAAAATCAAATATTTCAAAACATAAAGGCCAATATTTCATCATATCAACATACGAATTCCAAGGAACGAATAAGAGTCATAAACATGCTCGGATTGCGAGAATCGAATTTCCTCGAAGCTCGTGTCATAGCCTACTTGAAGCTAAGGCATGCCAAAAGAAGAAAGATTGGGCTTTACATACCTCGTACGCACTCAACGCTAGCTCAAACTCAAGATAAGTCCAACCTACGTCTCGGGCTGCCCAAGGTCTACAAACAAGTCATAATATGCCAAACATTAGTCATCGGCATCTAGGCATTTAATTCCAAATTAGCCCTTAATTCTATAGAAATTTGGGCAAAGATTTCCCCTGTAAATAGGCCAACCCCGAGAATTTAACTCGGCCAAATCAACAACAACAACAACCAACCTAGCAACATTAATAATCAATCCGAAAGGCAATACAACATTAATAACTCTCTTTTCCATCATTCAACAACTTTCAATATATTCAATTTAACGGCTTACCTTCAAGCCAACATCAACGCTTATACATTCGAATATTAATCCGAATCCATATCAACAACATTCAAGAACATTTCAAACAGTTCATACAATATTTCCAACAATCCAACAAGGCTCCAATTTGCCCGAAAACTGTCCCCAAACCCGAGACACAACTATAGCCCATTTCTAGCTTCCGAATCATGATTTGTATCAACAATCCACACTATAACGATATCATTCTCATAAATATACAAATTACATCAAATGTACAATAACCTCCAAATCAGTCCGCAACAATTACAACATCAATTTGAGTCATTAAACTCTCATTCTCATCATGGAATTCATAACGACAACAACTAAAACATTAAGCGATATTAACTCATTCTTTTGTCACACATGGGAGGTTACATTCGGCCAACATACCAACATGCACATATTGATAATTCTCATTCATTTCTTCACACTACAACAATTAACATACTACATAGAACTTAACTCATCACTTAATCACAACATAGACATCACACGGCCAAACCCCATATACACGGCCTCAATTCCAACTTACTATATTTCATGATATTCATCCATTTTAACATACTATAACATGCATACAACCTTTATAACACAAAAAACATAATCAATTCTTACCTTTCTTCTTCAACTCCACACTTTGCCTAGGGTTTGCAATTGACACAACGAATGGTTGGATGACCCGAACAACGCTTCCACGCTACTTAGGGACCTCAAATTAGTGGGTTTGCATCAAAGAAATAATTTTGGGATGGCTTGAATTGAAGTTGGTTTTTCCCCCTCTTGGCCGAGAGCCTTGGTGTGGAGGTTCTTCAACTTCTTGTTATTTCTCTAAGTGTTGGATGAAGAAAATGAATTAGTAGTCATCTTTTAAGCTAGTATAAGACTTATACATGTGTCCCTTGGCCCACACAAGTGTTGGACCAATTAAAATTGTCCTCAAATTGTGTGGGCCAACCACCACACCACACAGCCATAACAAGGAAAAAAATGCATGATTTTTAACTTCCATAAATTCCAATTTTGGTCCCAAATTTTCCTAATTGTTCCATACCAACAAATTCATGAACAGCTTATGTCTCACAATAAAATCGAAGGTCAAAAGTCTCGACTTTGTATCCCGGAATGGTTTTGTCCCTAACTTACCATAGTTAAATCGGATTGTCCCAATGTACAAAATACGGGATATAACAGCTATATCACATGAGTATATAGGTACTATTTAAGTGAATTGAGATCAAGAAATTAATTATGCGGTTAATAGATTAAATGTCAGATAAAGTGGGAAAGTAAGAGATTAATTATGGTACTAATTAAATTACATGGATAAGTGTCATTATCTTGAATCCATGTGGCACGTTGGGAATAAGAGCCTATGACTAGGCAGATTTATAAGGAGGAGGTGTCATATATTGGATATGATTTGTATTAAAGGGATAGGAATGTTAGGTAGGGAGGCCCACGTGCAAATTAAAGGAAAGGGGGGTTACATTATGTAGATCATCTTTAGGGAGAAACTAGCTAATTCACCAATAATTGTAGATAAGGCAACCAACGTGAATGATATACCTATATGAATATCTATAGGAGCAACAATATTTTATTACAAGAGAGACCATATACATACGTGTATATATATATTATTCTCATCTGAATTGAAGAATTCTCTTACGAGGATGGGGCAGCAACATTATTTAATTTAGTGACGTGTTTCGCTCACCGCTTCGATCTCATCGTTTTGTTTTGTCGTGTTATTGAGTTCGGACTTTCTTCAAAGTGAAGTAAGGTGGAAAAAGAGTACTTAACGCATATAAGGTAAGAAATCCTCTCTCCTAGATGTATTTGAGTTATCCGAGTCATATCTAGGTTGCTAGATGAAAGAATTACGAAAACTATATCGGAAATCAGATAAATTGTTGTTGTTATCATGTGGGCTGTTTTGTGGTTGTTATAAATTATTTTGTGGGCTATAATATCGTGGGATTGACTGTTGTTGTTATTTTTATGTTTGTTGTTATACTATGTATATACGAAAATAAAGAAGTGTATACAAGCATTGGTATAGGAATGTATATTGGGCTGTTTTGGAAGTGATTTAAGAATGGATTTGGTTCTATTTGAATATGTATTTGTGGATATTGATGTTGGTATTGGGATTGATATTTT
>NC_081345.1:71802434-71825350 GCF_029784015.1 Lycium ferocissimum
ACGTGGCCCGGGGTTTATCCTCACGGAATTAAAGCATATACCACAAAAAACGGGCTATGGCCGCCAACAAAAACATCAAGAAAATCCTTCGAAAAATGATTGATAACTACAAAGACTGGCATGACCAGTTGCCTTATGCATTGCTGGGATACCGCACTACTGCTAGGACTTTGACTAGAGCCACCCATTTTTGTATGGTGTATCTGTTTACCTTGATACCCGATAAGTAGAAATCCCATCACTTCGAATAATACAAGAAGTTGAGTTGGACGAAGCAGAATGGATCTGTAAAAGTTATGAGCTGTTACACCCCATAAGAGTCCATGCTACTTGACTTAAGACAAAATGAACGAGTTAAGAAAGTTCAAGGAAAGTTAATCGAGTTAGTGATAATATCTATATATATATATATGGTTACCTTAAGTATCCCGAGGAGACATGGCAACTTAAAGGATTTGAAATCGGGTTATGAGTATGTATACAAGGTAATGTGAGTTCCCTTTTAAATTATTTGAGATTATTAGTAATGATATAGAAGATGGACAAAAGATATGAATATACTTTTGCGATTGGAGTTTCGTCAAAGCTTTGTGAGTTCTCTAGTTATGTTTAAGGTTATTGTGATTCTCCGGACCCTTCGAGACACGTGTATGGATTGTTATGGATGTATATGAGTATGTATATATATGTATAAGAGGTTACATGAGGGTTGGAAGAGTATTAGAAGTTAAACGAATCAAAATGAAATGAATCGAAACAACTTCAGTAAAATCTTGAACCAGATTTTTAGCCCATATTGTTGGAGACATATCTCCTAGTATATTAGGAGTTTTAAGGTGTTTCAAAAAGCCTAAAATGAATTTCATTGAGTATAGTTTCCAACGCAACAAACCTCTCATCAAAATAATATAGGTATAAGGAGTTATGGACGATGCAAGTTGGGCTGGCGGGGCAGCAAGTTGAGACCCGATCCAAGCATTTACATTTCGGCCCATGAGGCCCATTAACGTTAATATATATTAAAAATTCATTTGAGGGCTGGTAATTTGCATCTAGGAGCTTCCAAAACATTAGAGAGAGAGGGAGAGAACTTCTTGGCTAAGAAAGCCATTTTGATCAAAATCCGAGCCCCGAATCCCGAAGCTCATGAAGAGAAAAGAGTTGTGCATCGCGTTGCCTTCCGTTTGAGCTAAAAATCAGCAAAAAAGAGGAGTTTTGACGTGGTTGCTTCTTACTTAAGGTAAGATTAAGGTCCCTTTTTCATTTTTAATAAGTTTAATTAGGGTTTTAACGGATTAAAATGGAGAAAATAGCATTATAAACTCGTTTGTTGCTTTGTTGAGATTTATGGATCGGGGGCTGTTTTAGTTGGATTAAATGGATGGAATCAGCTGAGTTATGATGTATAATAATGGTTGGTACTGTTGTTGATGTTGTTGATGATATTTTGGGGCTGTTTTGTATGATTTTCGTGGCTGTTTTGTGATGATATTTTGGGGCTGTTTGGTATGATTTTTGTGGCTGTTTTGTGATGATATTTTGGGGCTGTTTAGTATGATTTTCGTGGAAGTTTGTGTGTGTTGTTGATATTGTTGTGATTATTTTGGGTTGTTGGTGAGTTGGGACGGAGTAAGAAAAATAAGAGAAATGTTGCCGAATTTTCATTAGATTGTTTGTTAGCTTACAATGAGTAGTAAAGAATGACGTTTATCTAATTGTGGCGTAATTATTGCCTTGTTATAGATTACAAACTTGGACAGTAGATTTTAGATGAATAGACGCACTTCAAGGTATGTAAAGCTATCCCTTCCTTCTTTTTGGCATGAATTACAAAAAACGGCTAACGATGAACATACATAATTTCAAAGAATTCTAGTTCTCGGTGGTACTTGACATGATACTTGTCTTTGATTCTCTAGTGTTGGTTCATTCTAATTATTCTATTGAGTCTCAGATGATGATTTAATTTTTATATGGTTGCTCATGATATTCTACTCGTGCATGCTGTTTATATATCATTCAACGAGTCCCGGGCTGGGTATGTACTCGTACACAGTTTCATTGCATTGTTCACCGAGTCCCTCACTAGAGGGCCGGGTACGGTATATATATATATGATTATTTCACCGAGACCTTCACTAGAGGGCCGGGTACGGTATATATGTATATGACTTCATTCACCGAGTCCCATAATGGGCCGGGAACGGTATATTATATAGATATGCATGACTCTCATCTCATAAGGCACAGGTGCATTGGTATCTTTGATTATCATACTTGTATCCTGTCATCTTTATTCAGTCATGATCTTCTTTATTGTATGTCATTCTTTATATACTCAGTACATTTTTTGTACTGACCCCCTTTCTTCGGGGGCTGCGTTTCATGCCCGCAGGTACAGACACTCAGTTTGGTGATCCTCCAGCCTAGGACTTCTGCTCAGCTACTTGGAGAGCTCCATTGCTCGGTAGCTTGAGTCGTTTTGGTACAGATCCTTTGATATAGACTTATGCTTATCCAGGGGTACGGCGGGGCCCTTTCCCGTTATATTTCACCATTATACTCTTAGAGGTCTGTAGACATGTGTGGTTTGTATATAGGTGGTTTTGGTCTGCTATATCGATATAGTTCGTTTTGGATATTCCCGTATATAGTGGCAGCCTTGTCGGCTTGCATATTATGTTATGTTTTGGTTAGTCATGACTGTTCGAGTGACAGTTCATTATGATATATGACGTTATGAGTGTATAGCTTACTTTTACCAATTTCCATATTGTCCTTAGTTTCAGTCTGACTATATCTAATAGGTTCGTATACGAGTGTCCAGCTCGGGCACTAGTCATGGCTCATCGGGTTGGGTCGTGACAAAAGTGGTATCAGAGCAGTTCATCCTCGGAAGTGTCTACAGACCGTGTCTAGTAGAGTCTTGTTTATCGGTGTGTTGTGCACCACATCTATAAACAGGAAGCTACAGGACATTTAGGATGTCATCTTTCCTTCTGTCTTAGATCGTGCGATAGAGCCAGAGTCTAGGAAATATCGCTTCTGACCTCTTTTCCTGTAGGTAGGTGCAGACTGGCGAGAGATGAAGAGATCAGCTTCAGATAGTGGGGGTGGTAAGAAGGCCCCTAGAGTAGATTCAGGACCCCAGGCTCCAGGACCGAGCAGGAGGAGCCTCAGTTATTCCATTGAGACTGATCCCTCGGAGGACCCAGCGACGATTCCTCCAGAGTTTGTGATATCCAGGGAGGAGGACCCCCCCAAGGGACAGTTATGACACAGATCCATCTGAATACTCATCTGGGACACTAGAGGAGGAGATCCCCGAGGCCGTACCAGTTGCTCCTATGGCAGAGCACTACGTTAGACCAGCTACCTCGGTAAGTGTTACGGATTACTCCAGCCCCCTATCCTGGCCGTCGGTAAATCAGGAGTTGCCCGGTTATCTACATTCCTCGGACTCAGATAAAAGAGATGATGAAGGCCAGACGAGCGGATGGTGGGTAGACGATGACGAGGAGCACACTTCACCTTATAGCTTACCAGATCAGAGTAGAGACCGATCGACTACTGGTATATACTTTATTGAAATTTCCTATGTGTGTGCATTTGCTGTAGATTATTACCTAATAGCGGCGAGTGGAAATCAAAGGGGCTGACAACCAAGCATTTATAAGTAACGACGACCAAGGTGTTTTCGTCACCATGGGGAATTTTGAAATCTAGGATGGAAAGTATTCATACATACAGGTAAAAGTTGGATATTGAGGATTGAAAAAGGCCAAGGTAGTAATTGTGTAGTCGGAAGAATAAGAGATCCTTTCTAATTCGGAGGGAGATGCGTTACGAGAATGTTTTGGAATCTGTTAGGACCTCAACTTGCCCGAGATTAGGTGATGGAAGTCATGCAGTAAGGTGGGTACAATTATATCAGCACTAACACGCCGGATTTTATCAGAGTTTCAAGGTTAAGCGTGCTGGGGTGAGAGAAATACTAGGATGGGTGACCTTCCTGGGAAGAGTATTAGAAATCCTACGAAGTCAGACATAAGAGGCAGATGGGCAATTAGAGTAGCCTAAGGGGGAATTGGAGTATGCGGAGTGCTTGGGAGCTCTAAAAGATCATGAAGAATTAGGCGGACTAGATCGGTAAAGAGAAGGAAGGCGCATCGCAGTTTTAGGATCAAGATAGGTTTGAAAAGTATTCGGATGTACTTGTGAGCAAGGCGTTAGAAAATATATGCGTATGCGTATGATATCTCATATGTGGTTGTACCAACGGGTATGTGTATCCCCGCAACCGACGTTGCAACATATGGAAGACATTAATCGAATAAGGTAACGAAGTTCAAGTGGCGAAAATGGTATGATTGTTACAAGGTAAGTTAATGTTATTCTTACTGCAGGTTAGAGTTGAAAAGTCCTAATGCAATAACATCGGGGAAAGGAAGAAAGTTAGTATATATAGGAAGAGAAGAGATTAGAATGTCTTGAGAAATGAAGGGGAGTGAAGCTTCCAAGTGAAATGATGGGCAAAGCAAGGGACTATTTGGATAAAATCTGGGAGTAGGTGTGTGGGAGAAATAGGGTATGATAGCACGGACAGGAAATGAACGTACAGAATTAGGAGAACAAATACTGGTAAGTAAGATTGAAGGGAAGTAACCACGAAGAGGAAGGGGAAGTGAGGAAGAATGAACAGGTTCGGTAACAATGTTAGGGGATTCCCAGTTCTTGAGAAGCAATCGAGGAACTAAAGGCCGGCTGCGTACATAATCACCTTGGAAAGGAGGAAGCCCCCGCTAAAAGATGATTTGGAAATAAAACGGATGCTGAACTCAAAAAGGATATTCTATGAACTTTAGGGTCAATGTTATAATATAAGGAAAGGAGGAGAGCATTTAGGAGTAAAGTAAGCTGAAATCTTTAACCCGGGGGTACACGGATGATTTAACGATTTAGCTGTAAGAAACCGATCAATCGTCGAGATAAGAACGAGGATGATAGGACGACACAAACGATTAGAAAATTAATGGCATGGGATAAGTGTTCTGGTAAAGGCCGAGAGATTCGGTCATAGAGGGAGTAGAATGAAATGTAAGGAACATGTATGGAAGACAATTCGGCCGTAGTGTCAGAAAGACGGATAAAGGCTTGATGAATGAAGCATGGAGAGAGTGTAAACTATAAGAATTTCGTGCTAAGATCAAGAAGTGGTAGGACAATAGGAAAACCTGATGTACGACTGCAGCATGAACACATAGTTAGGAAGAATTGCAAGTAAATGAGTTAAACGGGTAGAAGGACTAACAGTGGATGGAAGGGCATGGAATAGTGACGGGACGGTACGGTGTAGACCTAGATGGAAGGAGAACTTAGGGCAAAAAGAGATTTTTAGTGTTAAAAGGATTCGCTCGTAACAAAACACTCCAAAGTTTCCTAACCCAGGAGTAAAGGATGACTAATGGAAATAGGCATTGTACAAGTAAAAGAAACTATGAGGACTAAAGGAAGGAGAAGGTATCAATGAAATGGTTAAGGGGAATTATGTGGCCGCCGACAACACGGAGAAGGTTAGTGAATCAGTAGGCTTGCCCGAGGGAAAACAAATTGAAATTATAAGGCAATAGTTATGTAAAAGATGCAATGATGCGATCATGAAACCGAATTTGTATGTGTGTGTGCACAAGTTGTAGTATCATAAAAGAAAGATGAAGACCCGATGAAAGAAGAAAGGAAAAGGTGTACTTTGTGAGGATTTCATGTTAAGGACAAGATCGACACAACACTAGAAGGACTATAAGCATAGCTACGATGCAAACGAGTAGTTAAGGAGAATTATGGGACAAATGAGCTAAGATAATGAAAGGATGAGTCTTGGGAATGGATGGTGTTGAATATCAGCTTTCAATGGTATAGTATAGACATAAATAGGAATTCGGAACCTATAGCAAGGAGAGCTTCAAGGATATTAAGAAGATAGTCATGGAGAAAGACTAGGGCTAAAGGAGCATGGTATAGTCGGACACTCTCGCCAAGGGGCTTAATGAATTTCGATGTTCCCATTAATTCATTAACCTAGGGGACTACTAGTCATGAGAGGTAGAAGTGAAAAGACAATAAAGAAGGCGTTAGGATTGTATCCGATATGTATAAGCATTTTGATTTGACACAAGAACTCAACTAGCAAAAAGGAAAACAAGTTAAACTATGCGATGAAGAGAACTCCGGCATTATATAGAATAAAGGAGTTAAAGGATCGCTAAGGTTGGACAAATGACTATCAAAGACGGTTAACACTCAGAGGTTACAGTATATGAAAACATCCTTTAAAAAAAAAAAAAAGGGGGGGGAGAACAAATTCGGTTCTAAGATGAGCTATAATATTCGAGCTCGGAAAAGGAAATCTTAGCACTAGAAGAGATGAAAGTTTTAGCAAGAGGAATAAGTATAGGGAGTTCAATGATCTCCAAAGCAAAGGGAGATAGTATGCCAATGAATAGCAAGACAGCAGTACTACCTAAGATTAGAAAGTACCTCGCAAGTCGTGGAGTCACAAGTCGCCGGTCATATCAAATGTGAGAGTATATGTTATAGAACCATATAGACTATCATTGTGATGCAATGGTCAGCAAAAATGGTGTAAGGAAAATGATAGGAAGTCTAAGAAGAACATCGGCTAATTTAAGTCTCAAATGATCATCGGACAAGAGAATCAGGACTTAAGAAGAAAGCATACTCGTATCAAAAGGAAGTTATGATTAAGTATTATTTTATCTTAGTTCCATGTTTATGAATTTATATTGCAATTATGCTAAAAATTGAGAGGAGAAATTGTAGAAAAAGTTTAGGGTATGAATAGACGAGGATGATATTGTAAGCAATTAAAGAGTTTGACAAGGGAACTAAAAAGGAGATGATATGGTAGGTACATAAGGTTGACGAGTACAAAAAGGGATGATCTAAAATAGCAACAAAAAGCAAGCAAGGAAGAGTGCCATATCTGAATAAGGGAATTTGTCTACTAGTAGAGAAATAAGAGCAAGGCAAAAGGAGTACAACAATTAAGAGTGCTCATAGATCGGCGGGAGCCGTATCAATCATATATATAAGACCATCTTAATGGCACAGAGCAGTCCCTGGATAGTAACTAGATATCAATTAACCATGGAGTACATACAAAGAACATGAGGATATGGAACTAATGAATGAGATCTATCGAGAATGTTATAGAGAATTATTTTCTCCTTGTTTCTCCATGAGAAGTTAAGGAAAGGCTGTTCTAAAGTAATTTTAATGTGCGAGTTGTTAGGAACAAGAAATTGTGGGCAATGGTAGTATGGAAAATATTGAGAAAGGCTAAGGGCAAAAGAGAAATTCGCAAAAGGGGCCGGAAAATAATGCGGAAGGTTAGGGACAAAATGGTAATATTGAGAAAAGTCGAGGGGCAAACCAGGAATTTCACCAAGGGGTTCATGAAAATTCTAAAAAGGGCCAAATTGGCCATGTGACACAAAAGAAAAGAAAGAATGGAAAATAATGATGACAAATAAGTCATCTTTTGATAAAAGATTTCAAGAAAAATCAAGAAAAGAAAAGAAAAATCTAGAGAGAGGGGCATGTGCCTCACATGCTTGAGGACTTATGTGTATATATATATGTGTTCATCTTACCATACAAGGGAAAAGCAAAAAAAAAAAAAGATGAACAAAGCCAAGGCCATTGTTGAAGTAGCTAGCAAAGAATTGGAAAAGAAAAAAATTTCAAGTCTTTAATCTTGGTTTAAAAATTATGTTCTTCAAGTATTTCTACCAAGTCAAGGGTGCTCTTTAATGTGGTGCAATTGTTGGAGCAAGAAAACCATCCTTTGTGGCAAGTTCAAGATTCTAGTGAAGTGGGAAGTTAAGGAAAAAGGTAAGATTTTACATGCTCTTTTATGTGTTATGGATGGTTATAGGTGTTGTAGTGCATAAATATGGAGAAATTCATGAAACATAGATGTATGGGAGTTGGCCGAATGGTGTAGTGAAGTGGTAAGGTGTGTTGAATTGATTATTGTGTATATTTTAATGGTTGTTTTAGATGGTTTGTATATGTTTTAGTATAGAAAATGGATGGAAAGCATGGAAATTTATGAAATATATGCATGATTCAAGTTTGGCCGTGTGGTGTTGTAAGGTATAGAAAAATGAATGAAGACCATGGAATATGCATGTTATGGTATATGAAAATGGATGAAAAACATGAAAGATGGTGTGTTGAAAGTTGAGGCCGTGTGTATGTGTCCTTGGTGTGGTATGATGAACAAATTTTATTTAATGTTATTTGATTGTTGTGTATGTTGTGGAGTGTGAAATGAATGAAATTTATGTGGTGTATCGGTTGTTGTTGTAATGTATAGAAAAGAATGGAAATTCATGAAAACTTATGTATTGTTGTTGTGGCCGAAAGGTATAGAATTGGTAAGTTATGATAATTGACGTTATTTGACATTTTAGTTGTTGTCGTTATGGATTATGTTATGTATAAAGGTTGTTGTTGAAGTTAAAGTAAGTGAAGGATAATGAAATGTGTAGTATGTTGTTTGAGTTGATGGAAGATTATGTGAGTCAATTGGATTGAATTGAATGTTGAAGCATTGTTAGAATAATTGTTGGTAATGTTGTTAGTTTGGGTCGGGTTGTATTCCGATTGTTGTTGATTGAAATCGGCCTACGATACCGTTAAACTTGGTGGCATGGTATATTCACGGGGGAAGTCTTTTGAAATTTCGGTAGACAAAGGATTACTTTGAATTCCAACTTCTAGATGCTCAAATTGACAATTGGTAAATGTGACCAAATCGTAGATTTTGGCGGATTGAACTTGGTTTGGAGTAACGAAGGAGGAAAGAGGTATGTAAGGCTTCACCCTTCTTTCTATGGCATGTCTTAGACGTACTAAGTTGGATACGGGCCTCGGGGACCATTCCTTTCTCGAAATCCAAGATTGAAATTCGCTACTATTCATTCAGTAGAATTGAATTAGAAATGGTGCGAAATGTTGGAAAACTTCTTAGACCTCTAGAACTTGCATAAATGAGACCCGATTACCTTAAAACTCTCATAAGTAATGTCATGAAACGTATTACACGTAAATTGTGTGCACCGCCTCATTTGACCCGAGGTGGGCCTATTGTTCCCGGATTTTCCTTATTGTTTCATTTGGCTTGTTTGGGAGTGGAATCCTAAGGAAACTTCTGATCCTTGTCCCGATTATCAAACGGTAGGTACCACGCTATCCTAATGTAGATATGTCTATGATGAACATGACAACGACAATGCTAAGAAAGAACATATGTCCATGATAAGTATGACAAAGATGATTCCTTGACTAAGGTGAAGAATATGATCCTCGTAACGGCAACGATGGAGTCGAAAATGAGAAAATGCCTACGATAGATACGTTGACGATATGTTCAAGTTATAAAAATGAAAATATGGAAATGTTAAACTATTTACGGATATCCCAAGACTATTATAGGTAATGACTATTCTAAGGATTCTCTACATGGAATTATGCTTTATGACCCCGATTGATGTGTGTACCCGACATACGTACATATATATATGATAACAGAACCAGAGCGCTATATAGACGCTGATAAATATACATGATATAAGTATATGTATATGACAAGAAGAGCCAGGGCGCTATAGACGCCAATATTTATACGTGATATATATATATATATGATATAAGTATGTGCATATGACAAAGAATCGAGCGCTATAGACGCCGATATATGTATATGATATGAGTATATGTATATGATGAAAGAGCCATTCGCTATAGACGCCACAATTACGGGGAAAATGGAGATAAGGGCAGGCGTTATATACGCATATCCACCTGATCAGTTGGAGTATGGCACATGATATCGTCCCGGACGCGGGATGTGCATATTATGGTTAAATGGATCGGCTGCCGACGCCTCGGCAATATGATATACTCTATTTTTATGTATATATGTATATATATGAGTAAGGAAAGCTAAGAAAGCACAGATTACGCCCAAGGGCACTTATATAATACGGAGTTACCTCTTATCCTATGGTACGGTCTATGTTTCCATACGATTTTACTCATGCACGGTTACGCTTAACACGTGATATGTTCCATATGTACGACAGGTGACTTCTCATGATATGTTTCATATGTACAAGGATACCCTCTTTACATGATGTGCTCTTACTCTTACTATGTTGTTACTTGTTATTGCCTTGCATACTCGCACATTGCTCTCTTCGACCCCTCTTCTTCGGGGGCTGCGTTTCATGCCGCGCGGTACACCCGATTTGGATTGAAGTTAATATAGAAGATGTTCCGGCAAGTTACTAAATAATATATATGTGTAGCCGAGTCGAGTACACGTGCATGATTTCGATTGATTAGAGACTTTGCGGACGAGTCGTGGAAGTCGGTCCATATGGCTTCATAGGCCAATGTGTCGGTTTGTATTATGATATAAGTCTTATACGGTTATAAATTCGATTTGCTTGGAAAGCAACAGGAAGAATACTTTAGTGAGCCTTATCATGTGTATTTGACTTAGAGGAAAAGAGAAAAAAAAATTCGCATGGAATAAGAGTCAGAGGGTTCGCTCGGCCCTAGGTAAGGGTCGGGTGCCCATCGCACCCTGATCAAGATCGGGGTGTGACAGAGAATTGGAAGGATATGAAAAAAAAAGAGATTAATGAGCCCATAGTATAATAGCATGGAAATCAGGAACTAAAGGAGCACAACCATTTCAAGAAACTAATAAAAGCGTCGTAAGCTCACAAGGTACAACATTCGAGGATGAATGTTCCTAAGGGGGGAACGATGTTACACTCCGTAAGAGTCCGTGCTACTTGACTTAAGACAAAATGAACGAGTTAAGAAAGTTCAAGGAAAGTTAATCGAGTTAGTGAAAATATCGTTATATATATATGGTTGCCTTAAGTATCCCGAGAAGACATGGCAACCTAAAGGATTTGAAATCATGTTATGAGTACGTATACGAGGTAATGTGAGTTCCCTTTTAAAGTATTTGAGATTATTAGTAAGGATATAGAAGATGGACAAAAGATATGAATATACTTTTGCGATTGGAGTTTCGTCGAAGCTTTGTGAGTTCTCTAGTTATGTTTAAGGTTATTGTGATTCTCCGGACCCTTCGAGGCATGTGTATGGATTGTTATGGATATATATGAGTATGTATATATATGTATAAGAGGTTACATGAGGGTTGGAAGAGGATTAGAAGTTAAACGAATCTAAACGAAATGAATCGAAACAACTTCAGTAAAATCTCGAACCAGATTTTTAGCCCATATTATTGGAGGCATATCTCCTAGTATATGAGGAGTTTTAAGGTATTTCAAAAGCCTAAAATGAAGTTCAACGAGTCTAGTTTCCAAAGCAATAAACCACTCATCAAAATGATATCAGGATAAGGGGTTATGGATGATGCAAGTTGGGCTGGCGGGGCAGCAAGTTGAGACCCGATCCAAGCATTTACATTTCGGCCCATGAGTATATTTCGGCCCATAAGGCCCATTAACGTTAATATATATTGAAAATTCATTTTAGGGCTGGTCATTTGCATCTAGGAGCTTCCAAAACATTAGAGAGAGAGGGAGAGAACTTCTTCGCTAAGAAAGCCATTTTGATCAAAATCCGAGCCCCCAATCCCGAAGCTCATGAAGAGAAAAGAGTTGTGCGTCGCGTTGCCTTCTGTTTGAGCTAAAAATCAGCCAAAAAGAGGAGTATTGATGTGGTTGCTGCTTAATTAAGGTAAGATTAAGGTCCCTTTTTCATTGTTAGTAAGTTTAATTAGGATTTTAACGGATTAGAACGGAGAAAATAGCGTTATAAACTCGTTTGTTGCTTTGTTGAGATTTATGGATCGGGGGCTGTTTTAGTTGGATTAAATGGATGGAATCAGCTGAGTTATGATGTATAATAATGGTTGGTACTGTTGTTGATGTTGTTGATGATATTTTGGGGCTGTTTTGTATGATTTTCGTGGCTATTTTGTGATGATATTTTGGGGCTGTTTGGTATGATTTTTGATGATATTTTGGGGCTGTTTGTATGATTTTCGTGGCTGTGTGTGTTATTGATATTGTTTTGATTATTTTGGGTTGTTGGTGAGTTGGGACGGAGTAAGAAAAATAAGGGAAATGTTGCTGAATTTTCGTTAGATTGTTTGTTAGCTTACAATGAGTAGTAAAGAATGACTTTCATCTAATTGTAGCGTAATTATTGCCTTGTTATAGATTACAAACTTGGACAGAAGATTTTAGATGAATATACGTGCTTCAAGGTATGTAAAGCTATCACTTCCGTCTTTTTGGCATGAATTACATAAACGAGCGAACGATGAGCATACATAATTCCAAAGAATTCTAGTTCTCAGTGGTACTTGACATGATAGTTGTCTTTGATTCTCCAGTGTTGGTTCATTCTAATTATTCTATTGAGTCTCAGATGATGATTTAATTTGTATATGGTTGCTCATGATATTCTACTCGTGCATGCTGTTAATATATCATTCACCGAGTCCCGGGCCGGGTATGTACTTGTGCACAGTTTCATTGCATTGTTCACCGAGTCCCTCACTAGATGGCCGGGTACGGTATATATATATGATTATTTCACCGAGACCTTCACTAGGGGGTTGGGTACGGTATATATGTATATGACTTCATTCACCGAGTCCCATAATGGGCCGGGTACGGTATATTATATAGATATGCATGACTCTCATCTCATAAGGCACAGGTCCATTGATATCTTTGATTATCATACTTGTCTCCTGTCATCTTTTATTCTGTCATGATCTTCTTTATTGTACGTCATGCTTTATATACTTAGTACATTTTTCGTACTGACCCCCTTTCTTTGGGGGCTGCGTTTCATGCCTGCAGGTACAGACACTCAGTTTGGTGATCCTCCAGCCTAGGACTTCTGCTCAGTTGCTTGGAGAGCTCCATTGTTCGGGAGCTTGAGTCGTTTTGGTACAGATCCTTTGATATAGACTTATGTATATCCAGGGGCACGGCGGGGCCCTGTCCCGTCATATTTCACTATTATACTCTTAGAGGTCTGTAGACATGTGTGGGTTGTATATAGGTGGTTTTGGTCAGCTATATCAATATGGTTCATTTTGGATATTCCCGTATATAGTGGCAGCCTTGTCGGCTTACATATTATGTTATGTTTTGGTTAGCTGTGACTCCTCAGGGGATAGGTTCATTATGATATATGACGCTATGAGTCTAAAACTTGCTTTTACAAATTTCCATATTGTCCTTAGTGTCAGTCTGACTATATCTAACAGGTTCGTATACGAGTGTCCAGCTCGGGCACTAGTCATGGCTCATCGGGTTGGGTTGTGACATGAGCAACTGGCTCTGATAGATAAAAAAAGATGATTGTTGTTTGCCATGGTAAACTATACCAGCAAAGAATGGCTCAACAAACGTGTGAGAACTAGGATGTTTCAAATCGGGCAATTAGTGCTCAAACGAATATTCCCTAACCAAGAAGAATACAAAGGAAAGTTCGCACCTAACGGGCAAGGGCCCTATATGCTGCGAAAAGTACTATCAGGAGGTGCTGTAGTACTTGCTGAAATGGATGGTCAAGAGTGGCCAAAAGCGATAAATTCAGATGCCATCAAAAGATAATACATGTGAAGAAAAAGGCAACTGCGAAGATTTAAAGTTCCATAGTTTAGGTTTTTCTTTTAATTGCATTTCCTTTGCTTGTAATTTTGCTTTTTTTTAGAAAAACCAAATCCAAAATCATGCACGAACTACGCAAGGACTTGATTCCCTGTACTTATAAAGGGATATATAGGCACTTTTCCAAGCTCGGTCGCTTTAACCCAAAAAATCTAAAAATTTGTTTTTTGAACTATGTTATGACCTGATTCCTATTTGGGATACGTAGGCGCTCGTTTGAGTTCGGTCTCGCAAAAAAAAATTCCAATATGTTTATGCCGAACTACGTTTCGACCTGATTCCCAAAACGGGATATGTAGGCGCTCTCCCAGAGCTCGGTCATTCCAAACAAATTTCCCAGTAAACCTTAGGAACACTTCAGAAACGATTTGAAGAAATGAGTGATAAAGGTAACCCCACAAGGAAACTAGGGCAGAATCTTTGAGAAAGATCTCAAAAATTCCTTACGAATAGCAAAATCAAGAAATAACAATTACACACTTACACTGGGGCAAAATTTTTGAGAGGGTCTCAAAAATTCCTGCGACACAACAAAACTCAAGTTGGTAGAAAGACGTATACAAACTGGGGCAAAATTTTCGAAGGGAATTCAAAAATTTTGCGAGCCGAGATCCAGAAAAAGAAGGCGACATGGGAGACTTTGCTTGAGTAACTAATGTCGTGACATTAAAAGGGCGTACATAAAATATTATTTTCGAACATATATTCTAAAAATCATCGCCCAATTATTTTTTTTCTTACCTCTACTAGAAAATAAAAGATTTTTAAGGAAAATGAGCATCCTTTCCTGCCGAGATATGAACGAAAGAAGTCCATACGTAGGGAGAGCGATTGATCATATAGGAAACTAACAAATTTTTTCTGTGGATGCAGGAACAAACAAGCACGGATGTTTTGCACTAACTCGTTTGCCAGAATGTTTAAAACAAAGTAGTGATGACGAGCCAAGTAAAGGAGAAGCATAAAAAGATAGCGGCACGAACGAATATACGAAAGGGTAACGAAACCCTCCCCAAGTAAAGTTTTCTTTACGCTGATAGGTTTGTTCATTTCATAGAGCACGAAGATTTTTACAAAAAGAATTTTTTTAAAGACTACAGCAAGATATAATCACGGCATCAGAAGCCGGGTTGCAACTAAAAATAGCTTTTGTATCAAGGTATTGAGACCCTGGCCTAGACGTCGCATGGCTTGCCTTGATACATTGGCTGAGAGGGCGTCCAAAAATTGAAAAATTTAAAATGACGCGTTGATAGCGGGATTGAATGCCCTTACTCACAATATAGTCTAGTCCTTTTGGAAAATGTGAATCCTGTCGACGGGCGGGTATTCTTCCTCGGAGTCAAAAAAGGAAGGTGTAAGTCTTGCCACCGAGGTAAGCTTCATTCCTCAAAATGACGATATGGATTAAGAGACTACGTGCCGAAGGGGCTGAGTCTCCATCCATATATATAGCCAAAAATAGATAGCGTAATTCCGAGCTTGATGTCCGCAATCGTTGAAATATGAAAGTGATTCCTACGTCAAGATTTGCGATCGCTATTGCAGTCTATTTCAAGTTAACGTAATCATGGTTCAGGGATAGTGGTAGTCATGAGAAAAGGCTCCGCCCTTGAATATGCAGTAGTTAACTTGAAAATTCTGACTAAATGTTGTAATTCTAGACACAGAGGTTAGCGGTCATCATGAGAGGAATATGATACTGCACTCTGATGTGCAGTCTACATTTGGGTATTTTTGACTATAGGTGATGTTAGACCAACTGGTATACCGCAGTCACCATATGCGGATAACGGGATGTGCGACACTAGATTTGGACAGTCATCGCGATATGCAATCATGATATGACGCCAAATTTACAAGGGTAGTGGACGTCGTAAGAAACAAAAATGGCCCCGCACGAGAAAACATGGGTTTTATGATTGACATATCGAGTTACGAAAATGACAACCGGACTGGGGTGTGTAGGCTCGCAGAAATGCGGTATAGCCTGACCCAGATCCCAACAGAAGTTATCATTGAACGATGGAAACATTTGAGGACGAAAAAAAGGACGATCGAAGTATCGTGATTATTATCTAGAGTAGATTATTTTTTTTAAAAATATACACAAAAACACACACTTATAGGAAAGAAGAAACAAAACGGACAGGCCTTTGCAAAAAGACGGACATGATATCAGAGGACGACTACAATGTCAACAAAATGGCAAAATGGCACACAGGTATGATTACATTAAAATTAAAATTTTCAAAAGACTAACACATAGGACTCAACATTTGGAAATGAGCTAGAAGCTAGCATAGGTGAGAGCAAAAGCCGGATTCAAAACATGCGGAGCATACGTGGAACTTTTCTTGGGCAACCGGCCAAAAACCGTGTACGAGAGTCAAGCTTTCTATACCAGAGAATAGGGAAATCCAAATATCAACACCAATAAGACCTCTTCAAAAAATCGCCTCCGATTCGGGTTTTCAACCGGAAAAAGCTAAAGGAACTCCCGTATAAGGGACATTCCTTTTCAAGCATTTGAGTCAAACTACAATTTGCCTGATTCCCGAGACCAGGGATATGTAGGCAACTCAAAATCTCGAGGATCAGCCATAACCTTATAATTACCCCAATACACATTGGGATAACTTAAACAAGAATCCTTGTCCTCCTCGCGTCAGAATTACAAACGGCCTGAATTCCCATATAACCTGAGATATGTAAGCGACTAGAGGGTCCGGCCATATTTTGAAATTTTGCACAAAAGAACTGTAGCTTTATTAGCCGGCGAAAATTAGGTTTGTCAAATTCGTAGCACAAAGATGGCTTTGCCATCCTTGAACTCCGAAGAGGCAGTTGTTGACACCTAATTTTCACCCGGTAATAGCCGAATTTAAATTTTAAGATTCCCGAGCCAAAATGGAGTACGGATGCGCTTTGGAAATCTTGAAAAATAAAAATGACTTAATATTGAGGGAAATTGTGAATTTGACGAAACTGACAAAATTGAATAATTTTGAGAAAAATCAACCCATATCACGTACGATATGAGATTTGAGAGGGAAAAGTGTATCCCACTCCATTAAGTTCGGGAAATTTGAAATTTGAAACGTTGTATAAGTTATGGTCTATTTTGATTGCATTTTTTTCACAATATATTGCCCAGAAGTATATCAATATTGGGTTCGTATTTGTTATATCCCGTATTTTTATACATTGGGATATTTTAAGCTAATCGCGACAAGTTAAGGACAAGACTATTTTGGGATACGAGGTGGAGACTTTTAACCTCCGATTTTGTTTTAATGCACAAGTTGCTTATAAATATTAATTGGTATGGAAATTATTAATGAAAATTGGGGATTAATTAATCATGATTAAATTATTAAGTGGGGATTAGTGATTAATTATGATTAATTAGCCTAATTGGACAATTAAGTGGGCCCCACAACACTTGGCCAAATATAATTGGTTCATGAAAGATAATGGGACACATGTCAAGGTTGGACATGTGTCACCATCATGTGTGGCATATAAAAAGGGAAATTGATGACTAATGAATCATTTGTCATCTTCACAAACAAAAGAAAAGATTAAGAGATAGAGAGGAGAAGCTCTCGGCCATGGCTGGCCGAGAGTGGAGCTTGGAGTTTTGGATCAAAAATTGATTTTCTTCAAGTGTTTCAACCCTTTGGAAGGTGTATAACAATGTGAGATTGATCCTAGATAGCAAGAACAAGTATTGAATTCAAGGCACAAATTCTAGCCAAGTTGAGAAGTCAAGTATAAAAGGTAAGGTTTAATCTTCTTTTACATGTGTTGAGAGTGGTTTGAACGTGTTGTAGCTTGTAGAAATAAATGAAAATTATGGAATTTTGTATGTTGGTGTTGAAGCCGTATAGGGGCTATTTTTGTAGGATATGGTGAATTGATTTTACTTGGTATTTTTGTTGTTGTTGTTATGGATTGTATGGTGAGAATGAAGGTTTAATGGTTCAAGTTGGAGTTGTAATTGTTTGTGGGCTGTTGTAGAAGCTAATATGATGTTAATATAGTTCCTTGCTTTTATATAAATGATGTTGCTAAACGTGTGGTTGTTGGTATGATTTGTGAAATTGGAAGAAAAGAATGTATTGTTGTTATTCTTGTTGAACTTGAAAGATTATATGTTGAATGGTGTGTTGGTTGGGTTGTTTGGAATGTTGTATGGGCTGTCCGGAATGTCCTCGAGTCATGTTTGAATATTCTCGGGTTGACACTTGAAGGCACGATTAGTGATGTTGGCTTGGTTGTATGTAGTTGGTTTGAATGTAAACGAAACGTCATCTAATCGTCTAGAAAGGAGTTACTAACATTAGAATGCGTTTTGAATCTCTTCGTAGTTTAATCGTAGTTCTTGACGTCTTAATATAGGTTGACATACTATTGGGCAGCGTATACGTGTTGGGTTGCGAGTAAACGCAAAAAGGTATGTAAAGCTTACTCTTTCTTTCTTTTGGCATGTCCTAGATGTAAGTATGATATGATATGATCCTTGGGGAAATTCTATTCGCAAGTTCCGAGCATGATTTATGATTCTTATTCACTTCTTGATGTTAGAACCCTCGGCATGATCGAGCTATTACCCTCGAGTCTTTTATATGATTGAATAGTAAATGATGCATAAAGGTTCCTATTCTTAAAGGATTCTATAATGAATAATGTTCATAACTTTTGTAAAATAACTCGGATTAACTTAATACATGTCTATGATCCCTGAGGCCTTATTTTGATGTAGTTCATAATGATATTCAAAGAATACTGAACACGACTATCGTCCTGATACTCGAGCGTTGACTAGTCTACTTATCTATTGAGTCTCAAAGATGATTTATATGTATATGGTTACTCACTACTCGCTCGTGCATACTTATTGCATCTTTCACCGAGTCCGGGCCGGACATGTTCTCGTGCATTATGGTCTTATTATTCACCGAGTCCCTCACTGAGGGCGGGACACGTTATATGTATATGTATATGATGATTTTCTTTATCGAGTCCCTCACTAGAGAGCCGGGACACGTTATATATGCATATGTACAGGATGATTATCTAATTATGTCACCGAGTCCCATGATGGGCCGGCTATGGTATCTGATAATGATATGCATGACTTGCTTTACAAAGGCACAGTATAATGATTTCTTGATTACCATATTTGTCTCCGAAATCTCTACTTCGGATGATGTTTCTTGATGTATTTCATGCTTTATATACTCAGTACATATTTTATACTGACCCCCTTTCTTCGGGGGGCTGCGTTTCATGCCCGCAGGTACAGATGCTCGATTTGGTGACCCTTCAGCTTAAGATTTCTACTCAGCTGTTTTAGAGTGCTCCGTTGTTCCGGAATCTAGACTTTTGGCATAGATCTGCTGATATATGTATATGTTTACTCAGGGGTACGGCGGGGCCCTGTCCCGTCATATATTACTGTTGATACTCTTAGAGGTCTGTAGACATATGTGTGGGTTGTATATAGTTACTGTTCAGTTTTGTCTGTACGACTTATGTTTTGGGACGTTCCCATTCGTAGTGGCAGCCTTGTCGGCTTGCGTATATATATATATGTTGGGATGTTGTATGTAGTGGCAGCCTTGTCGGCTTGCGTATATGTTAGGTTGGGGCGTACCCACATGTTGTAATAGGCTTGCCGGCTGATGTACGATATTATCTATTGAAAGTTGTAACTCCTCAGGAGACAGGTTGTCTTGATATATATACATATGTGACAGTTTTGAGACGACGTCTTGCCTTTTTATATAAGTTCTTTATTATGCTAGCTGTGGACTGATTATAGCTAAAAGGTTTGTATATGAGTGTCCAGCTCGGGCACTAGTCACGGCCTACGGGGTTGGGTCGTGACAAAAGTGGTATCAGAGCAGTTCATCCTCGGAGTGTCTACAGACCGTGTCTAGTAGAGTCTTGTTTATCGGTGTGTTGTGCACCACATCTATAAATAGGAGGCTATAGGGCATTTAGGATGTTACCTTTCTTTCATATCTAAGATCGTGCGATAGAGCCAAGTCATAGGAAATGAGATTTCTTACACTAACCTTTGATTTCAGCAGAAGAATGTCATCGACAGAAGAAAGCGACTGACGATATTGGAAGTTTCAAAGCACGCAGGTAAGCAAAGGTACGAAAGATGTATGTCGGGTAATGTATTGATTACGACTGAAATGTAAAGTTGAAAACTAAAAGGGAAAGTAAACATGAAAGTGTAACAGGTGCAGTTTGAGTTGAACAAGAACATACGAGGTAAGTTCATCATTTTCGTACTGTTATTGATATTGGGAGCCCTGTGTGGTTGTGATACGATATGATATATATATATATATATATATGTATATTTGTGAGGCATTGTTGGTATTTCTGCGTGCGAGTTTCGAGATGATAAGAAATACGAGAGAAACTGCATGAAAATTTTCTTAGAAATAAAAAGAGAATAAGATATAGGTTCGTAATACGTCTTGAAAGGTCGTGCCAATAGTAATGATAAGATTCGACTAAGCTACGAGTATGGCTGACCTCGAGAAAGGAGTTAATTGCTGAATTGATGATAATAATAATAATTAGGAGATCGATGTCGATATGGTAAGAAGAATTTGGAAAGGGCTTGCAGTACTAAGAGATAATTTAGAAAGGGCTGGCAAATTTTGATAGAATGTTATATCAAAGTATCAACTGAATCGATCAGCAGGGATAAAAGAAGTAATAGTATGATTGAGACAAAACGAGAGGAAAAAGGATTGTGACGGGATATGAATGTATTGATAAGACAAACTTGTGAGATATTAAGGATGATATTGACCAAAAGGGAAAAAGGTTAAGAAATGTTGCATTATAGGATTGAATACGAACAGGATATAATGTGAATATAATGAGGACGGTTATGAAAATAAGTAAAGCCTAGTGAGGAAGTCATCAAAGGACATGACGTGACCTATGTAATTAGAGTATAAAGGTAAGTGTGAAACGGAAAAGCGAGCTATAGAATGAATAAGAAAGACCTATCAAGCTCTGTGGGGAAAGTTTAGAATAAAGATTATGTGATAATGGAAATGATGGCGAGCACCAGAGAAAAGAAAGAGTAATTGAAAGAGGGAAATAAGAAGAAAGCGAGATAACAGTGCAGTAATAGGTTATGACATGTGTAGCCGAGGACACGAGTAAAATAAATGACGGAGCTGTGAAAGATCAAACTATAGAAAGGATGAGGAACGAGGAAAAATGAGAGCTAGAAAATGACTGGTACGATATGAATAAACATGAATGAACAGAATACGTTTTAAAAGTAAAAGGATTATGCGGAAGTAATGTGTTCTGAAGGATACAGAGGTAGCATAAGACTCCTCGAGTGCTGAATAAAAGATAGACATAGACAGGGGAATGATAAGGAAATTCTAACAGAAGTACCCAAGATAAGACCATTATTAAGACGAACTTAATATGTTTTTGAGTAAGTTAGAAGCCAGTGATGGGTACTCAATAAGAGAAAAAGGAGCATAAGGCAGAAAAGAGTACTACGTGCACACGACTTCACCTCGGAAATAGTGGAATCCTTAAGGGACAAAGACGGTAGGCCTGAGGAACTAATAGTGTATTATAAATTCATCAAAGGAAACAGATGATATGGGCTGGGATAAAGATAATATTTCAAGAGAACTTTGGACACATATCGTCGGAATATAAGTGCTGCCTAATTGAGATTGGAACGACTACAAGTACTAATTAACTAATGGTTGGAATGAGTGGAATGTGGCCTTGGATGAAGTTATAACATTGGTCGCATTACTCGAGTACAGGTTGTCAACAAAATTTTGCACTATATATGGAAAAGTTCTCGTCGCTTCGTGATTTAGTCAAGGTTTTGTACTGGATAATCAAGTTATAAATTATAAAGAAAGACATGGATATGGTGCAGTACCAAGTGAATTGGAAAAAGGGATCGGATGAATTGAGATTGAAAATAGGGACATGGGGCAAAATATAAATGGATAATAGTATAAGTACACCCTTAAAGGGGGGAAGCGGGTGAGAGAAATGCAAAGGTGAGATAGAAACAATTGACACTGCAATATATTTAATATGGAAGCTTAAACTACAAACGAGACCCCTTGCCGAAACAAGTTAGTAAGATCTGAAAGCCAACAATAAATGGATAGAAGTCAAGATGGTAATTGAGGCAGTGTTAAGAAGTTTTTGTAAATGATATGATGTTAGAAAGTGGATGTGTATAAAGAAAAAGAGTACGACAAGAGAATGGTAACGAGTAACTTAAGAGATATTATAAAGAATAGCAACGTTATACAGGATTCGAGGCTAAAATATTGGCAATAGAGTTATTCGCTAATGATATTATGACTCATAAGTAACAAAGGAAAAGGAATAGAAAATCTCCTATAGTAGGAAGCGAGAAGACCAGAGGGTGAATAAAGAAAGGGAAAGGAGTATGACCAGATAGGCTACGAACGAGTTTTTAGTACGGATGAGTTATGTAAAGCATAATGAACTAGGAGAAGGAAAGACTATGACTGAGATTGGGTATATTTTGTACAATCTATACAAGAATAGTTATGCAAACTACGAATATTTGTATGCTAAGAATGAGACCAAGTAAGTACTTGATAAGAAGAGTAAGGATTCAGTAATAACAATGCGGTTGTGATATTTTGGATACATTAAGAAAAGATGTAAACATGGTTTAAGCTAAGTTACCGAGATAGAATTAATACTGAGGACAAATAGGACATGGCCATGGTTGAGTCGAAGGTTCATCCCGATACCGATTGTAAGATAAGAGAGGAGAAGGCAAGGTAAAGTATAAAGATTAGTGAAATGACGCTGAGCACCTTCGCATGTTCTTGTAAAGGTTGCAACATAATGTGTAACAGAAAAACTAAGAGCAGAATCTGAGTATAGAGGCAATAGAAGAGTTTGATTTAAAGACAAAGAAATGACATGAGACAATGTGCCTAGAGTGTTACAAGTTGGATTAAGGAAAATTATGAAATGGTTTAAGCGAGGCGAACAGAACAAGCTGGTTATTGGACGACAGTGAATTTATATGTCAAATCCAAAAAAAATCTTTCAGAGTTATACCATTGAATG
>NC_081345.1:71825450-71857433 GCF_029784015.1 Lycium ferocissimum
CGACCACCCAGCCACATTTTCTGCGGGTGTTCCACGGCACCCCCACGGGTCGTGGAACATTGTGCTGTCCGTGGAACATGGTCGGAACTCAGCCTCCGGAATGGTTCCCGTCGTTTCGTTTTGACCTCTAATCCTTATGGAACCTTCTTAGCACTTGTTTATCATTTCATTATGAATCTCGGGGGTGTCGTAACCTTCTCCACAACGTTCTCAAGGCATCATTAACTCAATACTCCTAGTTTGCGTCCAATATACTAACTTATAACTCGATTCCCTTAACTACTTTTCTTGCTTCAACTCGGATGCTTTGGAATCTTAATTAGACTATCAATTTGTACTTCCTGCTTATCCAACTTCGTATACGTCCTGTCCTTCCCGAGCCTACTCGCTTATATACTAAGGGGAATTTTCCGAGGTGTAACATTTTACAGGCATTTCTGAAATACATAACACACGGTTAAAGGAAAATAAATACTTATATCATGTCTATATCGCATGATCTATGAAGAAAGAAGGTCATTCATTCCTAAAATGCCCGCAGCCTTCGGTTTATAAGTGTGACGCGCAACACACCCATAAACAAGACTCTACTGGACACGACTCGTAGACACACCCTAGGACGGAATCGTCAGCGATACCACTTTTGTCACTTACCTTATAGGCCATGACGGGCACCTCTTATCGTACATTCACATTCATCTCTAGGTCAGCCATATGGCCCATTAACAATTCTATGCCTTAACAATACCATTTCTAACGTCTAAAATACCTTTTATATCAACATCAACAACTATTCCCATATACATATACACTAGCGGACGAGGCTAACAAAATAATATACCAAAATATGAGCCGACAGGGCAAAAGACATCTACTATACATGACTGTCTACGAGCCTCTAAGAAGAGTATGGATATCATCATAACGACGGGACAAGGCCCCACCATTCTCATATATATACACAAAAGAATAGTACCAACAGCTACGGCTCCGGATCAAATGGAGCTCCTCTAAGCAATCACTGGATATGTAGCCTAAGGATCGAGTTTATCTCCCTGTCCACTTGCGGACACGACGCAACGTCCACATCCACAAATAAAAGGACGTCAATATGAATAAGGTACTGAGTATGTAAAGCACAATCAATAGAATAATGGAAGTATGAGAAATAACTTAATATAGAAGAGTCATGGGAGGATAGAGCCATTTATACATCTAGCGACGTTCATCGTATTTACTTACCCTCTTTCTAATGGGAACCTTCCACTTCATACATTTATACTTATAGTAGTATCATACCCGACCATAGAGGTTCGGTGTCTTACATACCCAATCATGATAAGGTTCGGTGTTATACATACATGGCCCTACCAAGGCTCAGTGTCATCCGTACCCAGCGGCAGTGGTGTGCGCGTGATAGATATCATACCTGGCCATATAAGCTCGGTGTTCTTAGTAGTCATACTTTAATATATAAATATATATACATAGGAGTACATACATGTCCTCAACATCAACATCATCACCATTATTTTCATTATATCCTTCCTTAGAGGATCAACTATCATAGGATGGGACCAATGGTATCGTGAGAATATCAAGATCATGAGCTTTAGTGATTCTAGGAATGAAATCATCACGGAAGATACTATGGATTTCACATGAAGGTATACATCAATGGGATCATGCCTTAAGAAAGAAGGGTTAGCCTTATATACCTTTGTCTTCTTAACTACTTAACGTTCAACTCCAAAGCCCGAGAAATCTACATTTAAGAGGGTTCATACCAAGGTTATGCTTCAAAGACACCCTTAAGTTGAAAACGAGTATAATTCGTAAGCTAGCGAAAATTGGGCAGCATTTCCCCTATTTCATCTACTTCTACCAAATTCCAAAATAGCTCCCAATCAACAATGACATTATCAACAATACCAGAATCAAGAGACTTCATTCAAGTTAAGCATCATTAAATACAAACAACGCCTTTCAAGATCACTAATAATAATAATAATCTCGCACACTTCATATACATTTACATACAATACTTCCTCAACATCATTAGACTCACCCATAACAAGGTTATACTCATAACATGCCAAGAATATCAATTCAAGTTAACATATAGCTCAAAATATCCTCAAATTCCTACTTGAACTCCATTTTCATTTTTCTTCCTTCACCCACATGGTATAACAATCAAACAACCTCAACCATATGTAGAAGATGTAAAAACATACCTTAATCTCACAAGAACAAGTCTTGAATCAACTTACTCCATCAAAGTGAAAAACCATAACATCAACACCCAAGGAAAACATGTGCTCCACAAGCCCTAGCAAGCCTCTTAGCACTTGAACCTCTTAATTCTTTTAGATTTTCTTGGGTTTTGGCTTGAATTAGTTTATAGACCTAGAGAGAGGGTTTTGGAGAGCTCAAGGATCTGTTTTGGGGAAATAATGAGTCTAAATGAAGTGAGACAAAATATATAAAGCGTGACTTAAAAACTCGACAGGCAATTCTGCGCCCACTTTGATGGACCGTCAAAATTTATACGGTCCGTCAAAGTGAACCGTCAAACTGCCTAGCTTTGCACAGCTCACTGTAACCATTATACGGTGGTGCTCCACAATTTGAAGGGCCGTCAAATATCCTATGGTCGGTCAAATGGTCCGTCAAAGTGACCCTATCCGATAAGTCGCTCGTTTCGGTTCGTTTGGCCTCCAATCCTTATAGGTCCTTCTTGGCACTTGTAGAACACTTCATTAACCATCTAAGAGTCCCTACAGCTCTTCCTCAAGACACTAGTAAACAAATATTAACTCAATTGCTACGAAACCTTCTCAGACATAACTTACACTTCACGGTCTTCAACGAATTTAGTTTCACACATTCATATAACTTCAAAAATCTCGGGGTACACACTTAAGACTATCAAATACTCTCCTTAATCTCATAGGGACTTCATGTTCTTGTCACGACCCGACTAGGGCCATGACGGGCACCCGGGACTAACCACCGAGCACCACTCATTGTATTACTCATCTGCTCTCATTCAGGTTTCTTATGCTCAGAATCATGAAAACTATTATCATTTGAAACACTTTCACTTTATACAAATAAGCCTTTCAGCTATCAAAATAATATATATATATATATATATATACATATAAACATACAATGAGAACTGTGAGACCATACTACCACACTACGTATCTACGAGCCTCTACTAGAGTACTAGACATAGGGACGGGACAGGACCCCGTCGTGCCCAAAACATACATATACATATATACCCAAAGAAAAATCAACGACACGTCCGGGAAAAATGGAGTGCTCTCAACCGCCCAATAGCTCCTATGAGTCCGGATCGCCTCCCCGTCTACCCGTGTATGAACACGCGTCCAAAGAAAACGACGTCGCACGAACATGGTACTGAGTATGTAAGGCATAAACAATAATAAGACATCAATGAAAAAGGGAAGCATCAACTGAGGAGCAATCTGTAACTGACTGTGATTCATAAAAGAAATAATGCATGCTGGCTTACTTTCATCATCATCATCAAACCATGTATGCATATAAGTATAAGCTTCCCGACCATATAGGTACGGTGTGATAATCATTAGCATTAGCCTGTGTCCAGGCCTCCCGCGTCCGGGGTACCATCTCATGCCGCCCACTAGTGGTGTCTGCCTATACCATCTGGCCATGGTATATACACTGCCCGCCTTAGCGGTGACTGCCTGACCATATAGGCACGGTGTAACATCATCATCATATACTCATCATAATGCATGCATGGAAACTCAAGGACAACTATACCTTATCGGGGTGACATAAGGTCGTGAACCACCGATTCCATTATGGAGCATTTATAAACATTTTGCCTCACCTTGAAGGAATTAGCATATAAGGTGAGGGTATATAATAAACAACATCAATGGATTATAGATAACATCATTAGCTTTATAGGAGCATCATATCATGGACTCTAGAATCTTTATACTTAAGCTCATCATCATCATTATGGTAATCAAGTGTATCTCTTATCTCATATAGCTATTCATAACAAGGACTCTTAGTTTTCTTGAAGATAGGAGATTCATGAAGAAGGAGGAAATTCATGCCATAAGATTCATGCCTTTGAAAGAAAGGACTAGCCTCAAATACCTTTGTCGTTTAACTATTCTATTGCTTGCTCGTTCTCCTTTAATGCTCACGTCTTTACCTTCAAGAGAATTCACATTAACATTAGCTAAACGATTACATAAACACGCTTACTAAAGCTAGAGAAAATTGGGCAGCATTTTCTTTGTTTATACAACTTTCCTCATATTCCATATCAACTCCCAAACATCCATAACATCATTCACAACATCACAAACAACAATCGTCATTCATTCACATTATCCACATTTTACAAATTCACTTCAATTCTCCATAATCATGGTCATAATTCATTATCGCGTTCTTTCACATATAATACTTATTCCATGTTCTAAATGTCATTCATAACCTACTTACAATCACAACATATCCATTGTCATGATTCATTCCAACTACCACTCAACAATAACACTACTCCCACATTTATGACCTATTTTCTATATTCTTCTACAATCCAAGTGTTTCAACTTTCCAACACCTCAAATAACATGGAAATACCATAAAAATTACCTTATATATTGTAGGAACAAGCCTTGAGTGGAATACTCTTCTTGCACCCAAAACCCTAGTTCACTTCCCTTGAAATTTCTTGGCTTGAATGAACTTTAATGTGTTTCACACTCTTGATTTTTGTTGGTTTGATGAAGTTAATCATCAATTTCCTTTTAATTATTTTGGATGAAGTATGTGGAACCTTCTATAGGTCTTGAGAGAGATGAAGAAGTGTGGGAAATGAAATTAATGGAGTGGGTAACACATTTATATAACTGAACTTACTCAGCTCGTCGGGACTTCCACGGACACTTATACAGTCCGTGGAACATTACACGGCCCGTATAAGTGGTCGTGGTTCACCACTGGGCAGACATCATCTCTGCTGGGTGTTATACGGACCCTTATACGGACCATATAAGTCGGTCGTATAACCCCTTTTTCCCTGAAATGATTTTCGTCGTTCGTTTGATCTCCAATCCTTATGGGACCTTCTTAACACTTGTTTAACACTTCACTAACCATCTAAGGGAAGTTATGAATCTTCTCCAAACCATCATCAAGTTATTATAAATTCGTTACTCAAAATTCTTGCTCGACACACAACATAAGACTCGCTTTCCAGAGCACGTTTCTTCTCTTACCTCGAATGTCTTTGAAATCTCGATTAGGGTCATCAAATGCTATTTCCTACTTATCAAAACATTGTATACCTCATGCCCTTCGTTAGTCTATTCACTGTATGCTAACGAGAAATTTCTAAGGTGTAACATTCTTCCTTCCTTTTTGGAACATTCGTCCTCGAATATTAAATCATCGTGGATTCTATAAAAATTTCGCCAGAGTCTCCCCTGTAATATGGCACTGCCATCCTATCACAATAACCCACAATAACATTGCCTCACAGGGCTACAACACAATAGCAATATAAGTTGGCCACACACGACCCATATGCATAAAAGAAAAACATACATACCTCATAATCTCGATGTCTCATCATGGACCTCTTCTGGGGGCTGAAATAAATACGGGTATGTGGATTTCATCTTCTCTTCTGTCTCCCAAGTCATCTCTTCTCGGTTGTTATTTCGCCATAAGACTTTAACTGAGGCCACTTCCTTATTTTGGAGTCTCCGTACTTGCCTATCTAATATGGCAATGGGCACTTCTTCATAGACTAGCTTTTCCGTCACTTGAACATCATCTATTGGCACAATCTTCGTAGGATCTCCAACACACTTGCGGAGCATTGAGACATGGAAAACTGGATGGACTAATTCAAGTTCTAAAGGTAAGTCCAATTCATAAGCTACTTGACCCACCCTGCGGATAATCTTATAGGGTCCAATATATCGAGGACTTAACTTTCATTTCTTACCAAATCTTATCACCCCTTTCATTGGCGACACCTTCAAAAACACCCAATCATCAACTTGAAATTCTAAGTCTCGCCAGCGGTTGTCCGCATAAGATTTTTGGCGATTTTGGGCTGTCAACAATCGATCTCGGATCACCTTGACTTTTTCCACTGCTTGTTAGATCAACTCAGGGCCTATTAGTTGTACCTCTCCTATTTCAAACCATCCAATTGGAGACCTGCACTTTCTTCCATATAAAGCTTTATACGGAGCCATTTGGATACTGGAATGGTAGCTATTATTGTATACGAACTCAATAAGGGGTAAGTGGTCATCCCAACTACCTCCGAAATCTAGTACACATGCTCTTAGCATATCCTCCAAAGTCTGCTTGTCCATCAGTTTGCGGATGAAATGCCGTGCTGAGCTTTACTTGAGTACCCAACCCTTCTTGGAAAGATTTCCAGAACTTAGCTGTAAATTGCGCTCCTCTATCTGTAATAATGGATATCGGAACTCCATGAAGTCTCATAATCTCCTTGATATACAACCTCGCATAATCTCCTGCTGAGTATGTGGTTCTGACTGGAAGAAAATGAGTTATTTTCGTGAGTCTGTCCACAATCACCCATATAGAATCATACTTTCCTCGGGAATGAGGTAATCCCACAATAAAATTCATATTGATCACTTCCCATTTCCAAGTAGGAATTTCCATTGCTTGCAATAATCCTCCTGGCTTTTGATGTTAAATTGCCTTCACTACGGCAATTTGGGCATTGAACTACAAATTCTGCTATGTCTCTTTTCATGCCATCCCACCAATATATCAACTTGAGATCATGATACATCTTTGTCGCTCCTGGATAAATAGAATACCAAGAATAATGGGCTTCTTCTAGAATTCGACGACGCAATTCTGCAACATTCGGAACACATAGCCTTCCTTGGTATTTAAGAATTCCATCTATAGAAACTTCAAATGGAGACTTCTCTTTTTCAGGGGATGTATCTCTATAATGGCTCAACTGAGGATCTTCATACTTCCGCTCTTTGACTTCCATATCCAAGGACGAAACTATGGGATTATTAACAATAACTCCTGCACATCCTGAATTAACTAGACGTACTTTAAGATTAGCTAGTTGGTGGAGATCGTGAATCAATTCTTTCTTCTCCGAGGGAACTTCACATAGACTGCCCATTGATCGGCGGCTAAGCACGTCAGCTACTACATTTGCTTTATCGGGGTGGTATAGAATATTCACATCGTAATCTTTCGATAATTCTAACTACCGCCTCTGCCGCAAATTCAACTCCTTCTGTTTAAAAATGTATTGAAGACTCTTATGATCTGTATAGATATCAACATGAACACCATATAAGTAATGTCTCCACATTTTTAATGCATGAATAACCGCAGCTAATTCGAGGTCATGAGTTGGGTAGTTCGTTTCATGTTTCCGCAGCTGCCTCGAAGCATAAGCAATGACTCTACCATGCTGCATCAATACACATCCTAACCCAACGCCAGAAGCATCACACACACACATATAACCATCCGGCCCTTCCGGGAGTGTCAAGGCGGAGCCGAGGTTAATCTGTTCTTCAACTCTTGGAAACTGCGCTCACAAGTATCATTCCACTGAAACTTAGCTGACTTCTGGGTTAACTTCGTCAATGGGGCTGAAATAGATGAAAAGCCCTCTATGAATCTTCTATAATACCCTGCCAATCCCAGAAAACTACGGACTTCCGTAGGCGTCGTAGGCCTTGGCCAAGTCCTCACAGCTTTAATTTCTGAGTATCAACTCTAATGACATCATATGAAATAACATGACCCAAGAATGTCACTGAATTCAGCCAAAACTCGCACTTTGAAAATTTTGCATACGATTCTCGAGTTCGAAGAATTCCAAGAACAATACGTAAATGGTCTGCATGTTCCGATTCTGTACGAGAGTTATCAGAATATCGTCAATGAATATTATTACGAATAGATCCAAGAGAGGCCTGAATACATTATTCATCAAATTCATGAACACTGCCGGAGCATTAGTTAGCCCAAATGACATCACCCGAAATTCGTACTGGCCATATCTCATTCTGAAAGCTGTTTTGGGAATATCTCCTTCTCTAACTCTCACTTGATGATAACCCGACCTCAAGTCTATTTTGGAAAACCACATTGCACCCTGTAGTTGGTCAAACAAATCATCAATTCTCAGAAGAGGATATTTGTTCTTTATCGTCACCTTATTCAACTGCCTATAATCAATGCACATTCGTAGGGAGCCATCTTTCTTTCTCACAAATAGGACAGGTGCTCCCCACGGTGAGGAACTGGTCTAATAAACCCCTTCTCAAGCAAATCTTTCAACTGTGCCTTTAGCTCTTTCAATTTTGCCGGAGCCATTCGGTAAGGAGGAATAGAAATAGGCTTGATATCCGGCAACACATCAATGGAAAAATCAATTTCTCTTTTCGGAGGAAGGCCTGGAAGTTCATCTAGAAATACATCCGGAAATTCATTCACTACCGGAACAGACTGGAAAGTTGGCGACTTTACTTCGGTATCATGAACTCGGACTAAGTGATAAATATAGCCCTTAGCTATCATCTTTCTTGCCTTTAGGTAGGAAATAAACCTACCTCTTGGAGATGCTGCATTACCCTTCCATTCAAGCACGGGCTCTCCCGAAAATTGAAATGGAACTACTTTCACCCGGCAATCAACATTAGCATAGCATGAGGCCAACCAATCCATACCCATAATCACAACGAAATCTAATATTTCCAGCTCAACTAAATCAGCTTTAGTTTGGCGGTCACATATCACAATTATGCAATCTTTGTATACTTGCCTAGCTATCACGGGATCACCAACTGGAGTAGATACCTCAAAAGGTTTAATTGGCTCGGGTTTCACCCCAATACGATCAGCAACATATGAAGTAATATAAGATAAGGTAGAACCCGGATCTATCAATGCATACATATCATGAGAAAATACAGACAATGTACCTTTAACCACATCTGGGAAGGACTCAAGATCCTGTCGTCCGGCTAAAGCATACATGCGGGCCGAGCGGCACACGCAGATGCTCCCCCCTCGGCCTCTGCCCCCCCCCGCCGGAATCTAGAACCCGCTTCTATCGGGCGCACTGAAGAAGAACCAGCCGCTGATCCTGTGGGCTGGACCCTAACTCTACCACTCATCGACGGGCAATCTCGCATCATGTGCCCTACCTAGCCACAGGTATAGCAAGCATCTGAACCCTGGCGACACTATCCGCAGTGTAATCTACCGCACTGACTGCATCGCGGTGCTGGAGGTCTCCTCTGGCTATAATGTCACACCCTAATTTCCGATAGGGCATGATGGGCACCCGACCCTTACTTAGGACCGAGCGAACCCGCAGACTCTCGGATACACACAATCATACTGGGCCCGCAAAACATGTCAAAATGCGTAAGGATTTTTTTTTTCAGAAAACAAACATGCCTTTCGTTTTTTTCAAAGCAAATAAAATCAGTCGTATGAAAACCGTAATATAAGGCACAACAAAGTACTGTGGCGATATAGCCGCTTGCCAAACACATCGGTAGCATAATGCATACAAACACACCGGCTTACATAGCCGCTTACAAAACAGACCCGACATATCATACACTCGACACCGTTCGCAAAGTCTCTACTAACATCTCGTATACCATACAAGCACTCGGACTCGGCGCATTCCGAAGAAAATGGAACTCGCCAATCCAACCGGAACATCTTCTCAACATCACTACTCATCCGTGGGTACCAACGTGGCACGAAACGCAGCCCCGAAGAGCGGGGTCGACGGAATATGTACCGAGTACGTAAAGCATAGAATACGTAAAATGAAATCATAACCTAAGTCGTGGATACGGAAAGTGAGTATAAAAACCCAAATACCAAAGTACTTACATCCGACACACAAATCATACTTACTCATACCGAACGCATCATAATCCGTCATATGAAATAACATTAACCGATGGGATTTGCCTAGACCAATGTGGATTTGCCTCATCATTGGGTTTGCCCCACCATCGGTGAACAAACTCATCATATCATCATACATCATCACATACCAAATGCGGTCCATAGGACCCATGGACGTAACGTGATCGCCACCCTATCCGGCGCCACAACACAAGATAACACCGAAGTTTCAAATCTCCGTACAACCCCGAACATAACACACCATCACAACATATCATAAGCCATATCACAAGATAACTCCATAAACGGAACCCGGCCCTATGGCGAGGTCTCGGAACCGTAACACAAGATAACACCGTAGTATATCATAGTGCGCACGATCATATACCGGCCCGGATCCGAAAGAAAGAGGTAACACGAATGCACGAGCGCATCGTAAGTAACCACACGCATATCGTACATCATCACAGACTCAACCGAATGATCAAAACGAACCCTCTTTTTGAAAATCCAAAACCATAGTCAAATCAAGTTTTCTCCCGAATCTCGCTCGGGACATATCAAACCGTCGTTACGTATCAAAATCATGGGCATAAAATCCTTATTTCCAACTCGACGACAAATAAATAATCATGCTTGGGATCGGAAAAGTGGTCGTATTAAATCCTTTTAAAAAAAAATAGGTCATTTAAAACCGACATAGAAAAGTCGCGGGACCCACGGACGGGCGTCAACCCAATCCGGGCCCGCCTATAAAAATTTAAGTCCTTACTCGTCATGAAATCATTTGCGAAGAAATCAAAGCGATCCGAGCTCTCTCTTGAAAGTTACGGTCGTTCGTAGTTTCGAAATCGTTTAGGAACATATTTCTTTTGAAAACAAAACTCTTTTGAAACAAAACTCTTTTAAAATATAACTCTTTTGCAACCTTAGAAATTTAATCATACAAAAGACGTAAGGATCATAACTCGACCGCATTAAGGATACGAATATCAAGAAACATATAAGAATCGTTTACACAACATTTCAAACTCACTCATATCAAAGACATACGAACCATAGCCTGACCATACTAAGGATACCAACATCAAAAGCAAATACGAATCACAAACATACTCGAAACTTAAGAATGGAGTTACCCCAAGGCACAAATCTTGTCATACCTTAATCTGTCTAAGACATGCCAAAAGAAAAGAAGGGTAAGCTTCACATACCTTACTTGCTTCCTAAGCTAATCCAAACGTAAGTCTCGTCTTCTCCAAAATCTACAACAACGAGAATAGGCATCGAACATTAGCCATAAGCGTCGAAGAATTCAATTCCAAACCACTACTTTTTCTACAGAATTTCGGGCAGCACTTCCCCTATAACTTGGACGCCCCCGAGAATTTAACTCGCCAAATCTTCAACAACAATACCAACAACCATTCCAACAACATCAATAAGTAATTTCAAACGATTCTAACACTAACAAGTCATTTCCACATACTTCGACAACATTCCAATTATATTCAACTTAACTACATATTTCCAAACTAATATCAACGATCGCATATTCGAATAACAATTCAAACCTTTCAAACACAAATCAATAACATTTCCCACAATCCACAAAATTGTTCAAAACAACCCAACCAAAACATAAGGCAACCCGAAACCTTCCAAGTCCAAGGAAATATCAACAACGCATTTCTTTTCTTCCAACTTCTACAATTTATTCAAAATATATTCCAACATTAGTAGCTCCTTTTACATAATCCAACAATATTTCATTTATATTCAATTCACAATTGTTCACACATTCAAATACTAATCCGAAACCATTCAACAATATTCAAGAGCACTTCAACAACCCGCACTATATCCCAAACAACCCACCCAACACATGCACTACCCAAATTCTTTCAAGTCCAACAAGAATAATTATAACACATTTTCTTTCTTCCAAATTCATAAACTACACCAACATTCTACATATTAGCAACATTATCCCTACAATTATAAGAAACCATACTAATGTCATATTAACTTCTTCCAAAATCCGCAAATGATTACAAACTTTATTTCAAACCATTAAATCTCCATTTAACAACATAAAATCCACAACACAACAACAATCAAAATGCTACATACAATCACTTCTATACCACACCACTTCCATCTCGGCCAACACCCCTATACTTACATATTTCATAAATTTCATTCATTCCCCACTCTACAACATATACAAGACATCCATAATATATGAAAAGAAGACAAATTCTTACCTTTTTCCTCAATTTTCCACTTGACACCAAAAGAGGTTTGCTTGCTTCAATAATTATACCGCGTTGAAGAGGGTCTTTAAATTAGTAGGAATCCTAGAGGAATCAATTTTTTTGAATCAAAGATTGAAGGCTAAATTTTTTTCTTCTTCTCTTTCTCAATTCTTTTTTTTTTTTTTCAAGAAGATGATGACCCCTTTGTGGCTGAATTTTTAGGAAACTTTTGGAACCCTTTTGCTGAAAAATGAAGTTTTTTTTGTCCCTTAAAACGGACTCCGAAGTCGTTTTTCCGTAGCTACTGATGCGTAGCGGTACATCGTAGCGTGCCGCGGAATACAAGTTTCTCGCGTCGATAGCTCGCCTTGTAACGTCTATAATTCTCTACTCCGATGTCCTATCAATGAACGGTTGGTTGCATTACAAACTAGACTCGACGAACTTCATTTTTAGGACTTTGAACCACCTTAAAAACTCCACATATACTATGAGATATGCGCCTTCAAAGTTGACTAAAATCCGTCCCGTTTCTCAAATTTTCGAACTTATTTTCTTCAATTTGCTCAATCCCGAAATATTCTCAAATTCTCCATACATGATATTTATCACTTATTACACTAATAATGGCCATGTTCCCGTGTTTCAAAATATTCTTTCCCGATTACGACTTACGAGATCGTAATTCACCCTTTTTCTTTGTTGTTACGTACTTTCCATGGCTTGTGCCTTTCAAAACATCTCATTACTACGATGAGGTACATGTCAAACTCATGCTCTGAAAACGCGGGGTATAACATATAATCTCCCCCAAACTGTGAACCTATGGCCCTCGAACTCTGGCCCTGTCCTGAACGAAAGGAGCGATCAAATCTCCTCCCCATAAATCGGGGAGGTGCACTAGTCACCGACTGGCCTGAGTGTCTAGAACGTGACTGCCTCAATCCCCTCTGTAACCACTACCTGCCCCCATAGATCTGGCCCTCTTGCTTTGCCCTCTATCCATATCACGATCACCCCTCTACGGATGTTGTTGTCCTTCTAAATTCTGGGCATGGGCTTGAATGCAGGAAATGTACATCCCATCTTGCAACGAAGCCGTTAAACAATCCTTGAACAAATGTGGCCCTAAGCCACTCACAAATCTATGTACCCGATCTCCCATGTCGGCCACCATAGTCGGGGCATACCTAGCTAAGGAATTAAACTGAAGGCTATACTCCCGGGGGCTCATATTTTCTTGCTTCAAATTTAGGAATCTATCCGCTCTAGCTCGGCGGACCTCAGGTGGTAAATAGTGGCGAATGAAAGCATCTACAAATTCTTGCCAAACGGGAGGAGGCGCATTTTCCTTCCTTGATGCTATCCAATTATTATACCATAATACCGCCGCATCCCGGAGTCTATAAGATGCCAACTCCACGGATTCAGTCTCGGAGGCATGAATAATCTTTAATGTCCTCAACATTTCATCAATAAAACCTTGCGGATCCTCATCCGACTTTGACCCAAAGAACTCCGGAGGGTTCAAACTCATGAAGTCACGGGCTCTAGTACTAGCTGACCGATCACTTGGGCCCGCATTCTGCCGCTGTGCCTGGGCGGCAACTAACTGTGTCAATAAATGAATAGCTTCGGTCACTTGTTGACCCGAAGTAGCCGGTGGAGGGACTGGAGGCATAGGAGCTGGAGCTGAAGCCCCTTCTTGTTCTTCTGTAATAGGCGGGGTGGAAGAAGCATTAGATGGAGCCTCATTATGTTATTCACCCTCATCTAGATTCATTGGCGGCTCTCTTTCTGCCCGCCATTTCATCATAGTCTTGCCCTTCTAGGCGGCTTTAGCTTTTCCCTTTGGCGGTATTTCTGAAATCATAGCACACTATTAGGGAGGATAAAATCTTACACATGGCTCTACCACACGATCTCATAAGAAGAAAGATCGTCATTTTTTCTAAATGCCCTGTAGCCTCTTGTTTATTAGCGTGGCGCGCAACACACCATAAACAAGACTCTACTAGACACGGCTCGTAGACACTTTCTTGGACTGAACTGCTCTGATACCACTTTTGTCACGACCCTACTAAGGCCATGACGGGCACCCGGGACTAACCACCGAGCACCACTCATTCTATTACTCATCTGCTCTCATTCAGGTTTCTTATGCTCATAATCGTGAAAACTATTATCATTTGAAACACTTTCACTTTATACACATAAGCCTTTCGGCTATCAAAATAATATATATATATATGTACATATAGACATACAATGAGAACTGTGAGACCATACTACCCACACTACGTATCTACGAGCCTCTACTAGAGTACTAGACATAGAGACGGGACAGGACCCCGTCGTACCCAAAACATACATATACATATATACCCAAAGAAAAATCAATGGCACCTCCGGGAAAAATGGAGTGCTCTTAAATCAGCTAATAGCTCCTACGAGTCTGGATCGCCTCCCTGTCTACATGTGGGCATGAACACAGCGTCCAAAGAAAACGGACGTCAGTACGAACATTGTACTGAGTATGTAAGGTATAAACAATAATAAGACATCAATGAAAAAGGGAAGCATCAAATGAGGAGCAATCGTAATCGATCGTGATTCATAAAAGAAATAATGCATCTTGCCGCTTACTTTCATAATCATCATCATACTATGTATGCATATAAGTATAAGGCCCGACCATATAGGTACGGTGTGATAATCATTAGCGTTAGGCTGCGTCCGGGCCTCCGCGTCCGGGGTACCATCTCATCCGCCCGCCAGTGGTGTACGCCATGTCACACCCTTAACCCGATGGGGTGTGATGGCACCCGACCTTACACTAGGGCCGAGCGAACCCGTGACTCTCGTGACATCCATACTCATCTTGAGCCGGGCCCTTAAATCGTATAATGGAAACATAATAAAGACTTTTACAAAACATGCTTTTGATCTTCACGAACTCAAATAAAATCTGTAATCATAAGAAAACTGTAAATATAATGCATAACAATACATCGGCTTATAGGGCCGCTTACAAAACTGACATGTCATACATGACACTGTCTACAAAGTCTCTGACACGGAACATGATACCATAACATAATACGCTGACTCGGCAACACTCCGGAGAAAGTGGAGCTCGCCAATCCCACAAAGATCTTCTACCAATATCCTCGGCCTAAATCTCAGGTGTACTGCGCGGCATGAAACGCGACCCCCGAAGAAAGGGGGTCAGTACGGAATATGTACTGAGTATGTAAAGTGTGAAATATAGTAAGCGGGATCACACTGAAGTAAAGAGTACAGAAAATCATAGACTTGCCTTTGAAAACATATGTCATGCAATGTATAGAAAATCATATAACCATCGTATAAACATATAGCGTGTCCCGGCCCTCTAGTGAGGGACTCGGTAAGTAAAATCATATCGTCATCATGTATGCATGCATATACATATATATATACCGTACCCGGCCCTCTAGTGAGGGACTCGGTGAATAGCGTGTCCCGCCCCCGCTAGCAAAGGGACTCGGTATGCCATCTGGCCGCCATCCCCATATCATCACATCATCATACATATACATATATATAGCGTGTCCCGGCCCTCTAGTGAGGGACTCGGTGAATAATGCAGTGGAGTTGCACGATTGTGTGTCCTGGCCCGGGACTCAGTGAAAGACACATTGAGCTTGGCACGAGCAGAGTAGTGAGAAACCATATGCACATAAATCATTTTCAGAGACTCAATGAAGTAATCTGAACGGATCGCCATTTGAAAATCGGGACAATAGTTATATCAGATATCTTTCGGACGTTACTCGGAAACATATTAAACATCATAAACATATAGAAGAACCATAGGGATCATAGTCATACGTCAGACCAATCCGAGTCCGCCTCGGAAAGTTACGGACCTTATTCACTTTAGGACTTTCTACGAACATATTGAAGCAATCCGAGCCCTTCTGTGAAAGTTACGGTCGTTCGTAGTTACGGAATCATTTAAGAACAATACTCTTTTGAAAACAAAACTTTTATGCAACTTTTGAAACTTAGTCATTCAAAAACATAAGAACCATAACTCGACTACATTAAGAATACGAATATCCAGAAACAAATAAGAATCATAGACATGCTCGGATTGCAAGAATAGAGTTACCTCGGGGTTCGTGTCATGACTTACTTTCAACTAGGACATGCCAAAAGAAAGAGAGGTTGAGCTTTACATACCTCGTCCGCTTCCTACGCTAGTCAAACTTTAGTCTCGGCTTCTCACGATCTACAATAATATCATTAGACATCAACCATGAGTCATAAACACTTAAGAATCCAATTCCCAACCATCACTTATTTACAGAAATTTGGGCAGCATCCCCTATACATTCAACACCCTGAGAATCCAGCTCAGCCAAAATCAACAGCAACCATACCAACAACGTCCATAAGTGATTCAAACACATTCTAACGTTAGTAATTTCTTTCTACACAATTCAACAATATTTCATTTATATTCAAATAAACTACATACGATCAATTCAATACCAATGCTCACAGGTTCAATTATTAATCCGCGACCATTCAAACAAGATTTAAGAACATTCCAAGCAATCCATACAATATTCAAAAAGACCCAAACAATAGGCCATTCCACCCGAAATCCTCCAACTACATTAGGAACATCAATAACACATTTTCTTCTTCCAAATTCATAAACTATATCAACAATTCCATACGTTAGCATTATCATTTTCATCGATACAAGAAATCACATTACAATCACATTAGCTTCCAAAACAGCCCACACAATTTACAACTCCATTTAAATCATTAAACCTTCATTTTACATCATAGAATCCATCACAACAACAACCAAAATACTAGGTAAATTTGATTCATTCTCCCTACACCAAAGCAGCCCACTCACGGCCACACACCCACACACAACATTTCATGATTTTCATCCATTTCCATAAGCTACAACACGTCCAAAACATCCATAAAACATGTAAAAGAGGATAGAACCTTACCTTCTTCCACTTGACTTCACCACTTTCTCTCTCGGCCAAGGTTCCACTTGCAAGAACGGATGGCTTTCTTGTTCCAACAACTACTCCACGTTGTATAGGACCTTCCACTTAGTAGAAAAGCTTGAAAGAAATAATTTTTCTTGATCAAATTTGAGGGACATGTTCGGCCAGCTCTCCTCTTGGCCGAAGCTCCTCCCTCTTTTTTTTTCCATTTCTCCCTAAGTTTCTAGAGTTAGAATTGATGAATTGTGCCTTGTTTGTCATCACTTATATATATATATATATATATATATATATATATATAAGTATATAGCACATGGCCAGTCATGTGCCCTCTTTTTTTTGTTTTCTTTTTCTCCAATTTTCTAGAAATTTCTTAAGTCACAAAAGATGAACTTGTGATCTTGCCTTGTGATGGGCACCCGACTCTCCTCAGAGTCGAGCGAACCCTTAGATATTCGCGTAATAAAACCTGCCATTTCGAAAACTTCATAAAACATGGAACTTTTCAAACAACAATCATTATCTGAAAATACATACTCTTTTAACATTTACAAATTATTCGCACTTCCCGACGCACTATCCACGGGACAATGTCGCAAAGTCACTAGGATGTACAAATACCATGACATAAGTACTCGACTCAAGGCAACACTCCGAACGAGATGGAGCTCGCCAATCCCAATTGGAACAACTCTAGCAAAGTCTTTTACTCGTGCGGTGTACTGCGTGGCATGAGACGCGACCCCAAGAAAGGGGGTCGATACGAAGAATGTGCGAATATGTAAGGCAGTGACAAATAATAACCGCAGCTTAATTTAAGAGAGAAGAAATCGCAAATCAAATTCAATACCTGCAGCCTTCGCTGGAAGAAGCATAAACATATATATATATATACGGGTCTCATGTAATCCCTAAGTGAATAATGCAAATGAACACACACATCTTAAGTAGAGGATGCAATCTAACCCGTGCGTCGCTTCCGACATTTAATGAAATAGTCCCTTCGGACGGCCGCTTCCGGCGTAGTAATAAAGATGGCCCCTTCGGGCATTGCCACTTTCGGCATAATAACAACGATAGCCCCTTCGGGCATTGCCGCTTCCGGCATAATAATAAAGATGGCCCCTTCGGGCATAATAGTAATGATAATGTAAACATAAGTAGTAAGTGAAATGAAATAGTAAAATCTCGCACCCCGCCGGGGTCGTTTTTGAAAAATAGCTCACTCGGACATAAAGCCGAGGCCATAGTGCACCCGGACGTGAGGCCGAGGCCATAGCACACTCAGTGATCAGCTGAGGCCACAGCTCGCTCAGACACAGACCAAGGCCATAGCACACTCAGGCATAAGCTGAGGCCACCGCACCCCTTTCGGAGTGGTTTTAGAAAGTCTAGATATTAAAATCTCACACCCCCAGCGGAGTGGTTTTAGAAAAATCAATTTTGTGTTTCCTTGTACAAAACTAATTCTTTAAAAATCATCAGTGAACCACAAACGCGTTTCCGAAGCCATTTTTTGGAAAACCGAAGTAATAATTATATTAGGAACATTGTCACACCACCACGTACATTATAGAACATAATGAGGTAGCTAAACAGCTGGCCTTTGGTAGTCGAGTCCTACTCATGCAAGTTCTAAATGTTTAGGGAGTTCTTCCATCATTTCACACAATTTCTAATTCAATTCTACTGAATGAATAGTAGTTAATTTCAATCTCGAATTTCTAAGAAAGGAATTGTCCCCGAGGCACATATTCAAGCCTACTACGTCTAAGACATGCCAAAGAAAGAAAGTGAAGCCTTACATACCTTTTCCGTCTCTTACGCTACTCCAAATTCCGGCCTCCAAGTTCGCCAAAATCTACAATTTGGTCACATTTACCAACCGTCAATTAGAGCATTTAGAAGTTGAGTCTTAAGGTAACACTTGCCTACCGAAATTTCGTAAATACTTCATCCCACCAAATTCAACTTGGCCAATAAATCCAACCACCCCGAGAATTCAACTCGGCCAAATCACAACAACCAAACCAACAATTATAATAACAATATCGATAGGCAATTTAAGATGCCCAAACCAACATCCAATCTTACCCGAAACTTTCCAACTCAACAAGAACAATAACAACACATTTCTCTCTTTCAAATTCATAAACCATGTCATCAATTCTATGTATCAACAACATTATTTCTCACAAATTCAAGGAACTATATTAAGGTCATACTAAGCTTCAAATCAGTCCACCCAACCAACATTGTCTTCAACTTGGATCATTAACCTTCATTTTACGTCGTAGAATTCATATCGACGACAACCAAGACGCAAGGTAACATTAATTCATTTAATGCACACCAAGCAGCCCCTATTCGGCCACTCCACAACATACAACATTCCATGAGTTTCATTCATTTTCTATGCATTACAACAACACAAAAACATGTTAAATTCAATTAGCTCACTACCTTTACACAACACCACACATACCTACGGCCAAACACACATATACGGCCACAACTTCATCTTCCATATTCCATGATTTCCATTCATTTCCATACTCCACAACATATACAAATCATCTATACCATATGAAAAATAAGTTTGAACCTTACCTTTCCTTCAACTTTACTCCCTCGACTAAGGTTGTGCTTGGCAAGAAGGAGTGTTTTGCATGCTCCAACGATTGCTCCACGTCGTAGAGGACCTTCTAATTAGTAGAAAGCATGAAGAAACCATTTTTTTCTTGATCATCTCCATGGTCCAAGATTCGTATTTCTCCATGGCCGTTCTCTCCCTTTTTTTTTCTTCTACTTGTTTCTAGAAATTTCTAAGGCTCAAATGATGAATTGCCTTCTAATTTTTCACACACACACATATATATATATAGAAGGGGGCACATGGCCGGTCATGTGCCCCTATTTTTCTCCTTTTTTTTTTTTTTTTTCTTTTCTTTTCCCTCCAAATCTTTCTTCAAATTTCTAGAAATTTCCAAAAGATGAACTTGATGAAAATGACTTAACAAGTCATCCATCTCTACATATATTAATCTTCCATGTAGCCATGGCCCACACTACATGTGGCCTTATTTTTTTCATGAACTAATAATTTCCAAAATTCCACTTTTAACCCCCAAATTTTTTGTTAATATTTCCATTCCATAAGATCATAAAACTCTTATGTCTTACAACAAAGTCGGAAAATAACCTCGTCCCTAATTTGTCGCAAACAACTTAAAAATTTTCCGACGTACAAAATGCGAGATGTAACATCCTCCCCCCCTTTAGAACATTCGTCCTCGAATGTTCACTGTCCTTATGAGGTCTCATAATATTCTGGGGGAGGGCCCTTCCTGTGGTTGTCCTTTTTCTTCACGCCTTAATACAAACTATCTACAAGTACGGTCGCACACCGTTGCACGTCGACAGCCCATATAGTTTCATAGCGTATGTCCTCATATCCCATTCTTTCTTAGACCCGGCTTTCAAATTTCACGCAAATTCTTATTCCCTATTACACCTTATTCTTTTTACATTCTTACCTTTAAAATCTTACTCCCCTTTACTTTTGTCAACACTTGAGCTCCAGTGCCCTCACTCGATTAATGGTTTCCCACACCGTAGCACCGGTGGCTGGGAATCACATACTCACCAGTACACTCACACATAAGATACCGTATGCATTCATACACATGCACGTAATTATCATTGACTAACCCACAAAATACTTCCCAACATTATTCAAACCTATCCCGATTCCGTAACCGTGATGTACTTTCGTCCCCTTTTTCCGCCCAGCTCCGTCACATTCTATATGACCTCTTATGGTCCCCAACTATCCCGTATACATTTAATTTCCTTTAGGCCACCCTGGCTTCTCGTTTGTCTCTTATACTCAAATTTATAAAATTTCTTCATACTTCCCAGGGGGTCACCCATCATGAAATTGCTCCCACCTGAGCACGCTTAACCCCGAAACTTTGGTGGGATTTGGTCCCTTAATGCGATACAATCGCGTCCACTTCCTCATATGCCCTTTACTACATAACTGAGCCGGTCAAAGTTTCACAGATTCTGAGGCATTTTCGTAACACGTCCTTTCTTATGCAATTACCGTTTTACCCTTTTTGATCCTCAATGGTCACCTTTATAGATTCTTATCATTCGAGATCTCACAAAGATACCAACAATACCTTACAGTGCATCGTGACCATCTGGAACTTTCTGTTTCGAGAGTAACGTAAACAAATATTTCCAAACTTGCCCTTGTAACTCCGTCCATATCGTTACTTGCCTCCTTCCGCCGTATGTAAAGCTTACGTATGGAATTTCATTTTCCTATGCCTTGGTTCTATCGCACGATCTATGACGAAAGAAGGTCAACAATCCCTAAATGCCCCGTAGCCTCCGTTTATAAATGTGGCGCGCTTCACACCATAAACGGACTCTACCGGACACGACTTTGCGTACAACCCCTAGGACGAACCGCTCTGATACCACTTTGTCACACCCCGACCTTACTAGGGTGTGATGGGCACCCGACTCTCCTCAGAGTCGAGCGAACCCTTAGACATTCGCGTAATAAAACCTGCCATTTCGAAAACTTCTTAAAACATGGAACTTTTCAAACAACAATCATTATCCGAAAATACATACTCTTTTAACATTTACAAATTATTCGCACTTCCCGACGCACTATCCACAGGACAACGTACTCGCAAAGTCTCTAGGATGTACAAATACCATGACATAAGTACTCGACCTGGCAACACTCCGAACTGAGATGGAGCTCGCCAATCCCACTGGAACAACTCCTAGCAAAGTCTTTTACTCGTCTGGGTGTACCTGCGTGGCATGAAACGCAGCTCCCGAAGAAAGGGGTCGATACGAAGAATGTACCGAATATGTAAGGCGGTGACAAATAATAACCGCAATTAATTTAAGAGAGAAGAAATCGCAAATCAAATTCAATACCTTATTTCTTCCGCCTAAACATTATATATATATATATATATATATATATATATATATATATATATATATATATATAGGGTCTCATGTAATCCCTAAGTGAATAATGCAAATGAACACACACATCTTAAGTAAAGGATGCAATCTAACCCGTGCGTCGCTTCCGACATTCAATGAAATAGTCCCTTCCGACGGCCGCTTCCGGCGTAGTAATAAAGATGGCCCTTTCGGGCATTGCCACTTTCGGCATAATAACAACGATAGCCCCTTCGGCATTGCCGCTTCCGGCATAATAATAAAGATGGCCCTTCGGCATGCCGTCCGGCATAATAATAAAGATGGCCCTTCGGCATAATAGTAATGATAATATAAACATAAGTAGTAAGTGAAATGAAATAGTAAAATCTCGCACCCCCTTCGGGGTCGTTTTTGAAAAATAGCTCACTCAGACATAAACTGAGGCCATAGTGCACCCAGACGTGGGCTGAGGCCATAGCACACTCAGTGATCAGCTGAGGCCACAGCCATAGCTCGGACACGGACCGAGGCCATAGCACACTCGGGCATAAGCCGAGGCCACCGCACCCTTTCGGAGTGGTTTTAGAAAGTCTAGATATTAAAATCTCACACCCCCGGCGAGTGGTTTTAGAAAAATCAATTTTGTGTTTCCTTGTACAAAACTAATTCTTTAAAAATCATCAGTGAACCACAAACGCGTTTCCGAAGCCATTTTTTTTGGAAAACCGAAGTAATAATTATATTAGGAACATTGTCACACCACCACGTACATTATAGAACATAATGAGGTAGCTAAACAACTGGCCTTTGGTAGTCGGGTCCTACTCATGCAAGTTCTAAATGTTTAGGGAGTTCTTCCATCATTTCACACAATTTCTAATTCAATTCTACTGAATGAATAGTAGTTAATTTCAATCTCGAATTTCTAAGAAAGGAATTGTCCCCGAGGCACATATTCAAGCCTACCACGTCTAAGACATGCCAAAGAAAGAAAGTGAAGCCTTACATACCTTTTCCGTCTCATACGCTACTCCAAATTCCAGTTCCAAGTTCGCCAAAATCTACAATCTGGTCACATTTACCAAATGTCAATTAGAACATTTAGAAGTTGAGTCTTAAGGTAACACTTGCCTACCGAAATTTCGGCAAAGACTTTCCGTAAATACTTCATCCCACCAAATTCAACTTGGCCAATTTTAATCAACAACAATCCGGGAATTCAACCCGACCAAACCATACATAATGCCAATAATCGATAACAATTTCACAGATGACCAAACCAACATCCATAGAACTATATACAATTTACATCAACAAGAACAATAACAAACATAACTTCTCTTTCAAATTCATAAACCATAATCATCAATTCATGTATCCACAACATCATTTCCATCAAAAATTCAAACGAACTATATTAAGGTCATACTAAGCTATATCCAAATCGGTCCACAACTCCAACACATTTACACTGTCTTCAACTTGGATCATTAACCTTCATTTTACTACATATTACAACAACACAGAAACATGCAAATTCACATTAATTCATTTAATGCTACACAAGATCCATCACAATTTACATTAAAATCCACAAACATCCATAGCATTCCATGAGTTTTATTCATTTCCACACATTTTATGAATTACGCACAACTATCCATACACACAACACCAACATGTAAATAAATTAATTAGCTTCATTCCTTGCACAACACCACACATACATCACGGCCACACACACATATTCACCACAACTTCATCTTCCATATTTCATTTCCATTTTTCCACACTCAACAACATATACAAATCATCCATAACATATGAAAAATAAGTTTGAACCTTACCTTTTCCTTCAACTTTTCCCTCGGCTAGGCTTGTGTTTGCAAAACAATGAGTTTTTCTTGCTCCAACCATTATTCCATGTCGTAGAGGACCTTCTAATTAGTAGGAAAGCATGAAGAAACCATTTTTCTTGATCAATCCAATGGTCAAGGACCACCCCTTTCTCCAAAGGCCGTTCTCTTTCTCTCCTTTTTTTTCCTTCTTTTCTCTTGAACTTTCTAGGACTTGAATGATGAATTGCCTTCCAACTTTTCATCACTCATATACATATATATATTATATTGCACATGACCATGCACATGGCCACACGTCTTTTTCTTTTCCTCTTTTTTTTTTTTTTTTTTTCCTTTCCCTCCAAGTTTTCTTCAAATTTCTAAGTTTCCTTAGGATTTCCAAAAGATGAATCATATTGAAAATGACTTAACAAGTCATCTAACTCTACCTATATTAATCCTCCATGTAGCTATGGTCCACACAACATGTGGCCTTATTTTTTTTTTCATGAACTACTAATTTCCAAAATTCCACTTTCCACCCCAATTTCTTGTTAATAGTTCCATTCCATAAAATCATAGAACACTTATGTCTTACAACAAAGCCGGAAATGACCTCGTCCCTAATTTGTCGCAAACAACTTAAAAATTTCCGACGTACAAAATGCGAGATGTAACATCCTCCCCCCCTTTAGAACATTCGTCCTCGAATGTTCACTGTCCTTATGAGATCTCATAATATTCCGGGGGAGGGCCCTTCCTGTGGTTGTCCTTTTTCTTCACGCCTTAATACAAACTATTTACAAGTACGGTCGCACACCGTTGCACGTCGACAATATTCATATAGTTTCATAGCGTATATCCTCATATCCCATTCTTTCTTAGACCCCGGCTTTCAAATTTCACGCAAATTCTTATTCCCTATCACACCTTATTCTTTTTACATTCTTACCTTTAAAATCTTACTCCCCTTTTACTTTTGTCAACACTTGAGCTCCGATGCCTTACTCGATTAATGGTTTCCCACACCGTAGCACCGTGGTGGGAATCACATACTCACCACACTTACACTCACATATAAGATACCGTATGCATTCATACACATGCACGTAATTATCATTGACTAACCCACAAAATACTTCCCAACACTATTCAAACCTATCCCGATTCCAGACCGTGATGTACTTTCTGTCCCTTTTTCCAATCTAGCTCGTCACATTCTATATGACCTCTTATGGTCCCCAACTATCCCGTATACATTTAATTTCCTTTAGGCCACCCCCGGCTTCTCGTTTGTCTCTTATACTCAAATTTATAAAATTTCTTCATACTTCCCAGGGGGTCACCCATCATGAAATTGCTCCCACCTGAGCACGCTTAACCCCGAAACTTTGGTGGGATTTGGTGCCTTAATGCTGATACAATCGCGTCCACTTCCTCATATGCCCTTTACTACATAATCTGGAGCCAGTCAAAGTTTCACATATTCTGAGGCATTTTCGTAACACGTCCTTTCTTATGCAATTACCGTTTTACCCTTTTTGATCCTCAATGGTCACCTTTATAGATTCTTATCATTCGAGATCTCACAGCAGATACCAACAATACCTTACAGTGCATCGTGACCATCTGGAACTTTCTGTCTTCGTAACGTAACAAATATTTCCAAACTTGCCCTTGTAACTTTGTCCATATCGTTACTTGCCTCCTTCCGCCGTATGTAAAGCTTACGTATGGAATTTCATTTTCCTATGCCTTGGTTCTATCGCACGATCTATGACGGAAAGAAGGTCAACAATCCCTAAATGCCCCGTAGCCTCCTCGTTTATAAATGTGGCGCGCTTCACACCATAAAACGGACTCTACCGGACACGACTTTGCGTAGAGCAACCCCCACAGACGAACCGCTCGATACCACTTTGTCACACCCCGACCTTACTAGGGTGTGATGGGCACCCGACTCTCTCGAGTCGAGCGAACCCTTAGACATTCGCGTAATAAAACCCGCCATTTCGAAAACTTCTTAAAACATGGAACTTTTCAAACAACAATCATTATCCGAAAATACATACTTTTTTTAACATTTACAAATTATTCGCACTTCCCGACGCACTATCCACGGACACCGTCGCAAAGTCTCTAGGATGTACAAATACCATGACATAAGTACCCGACCTGGCAACACTCCGAACTGAGGTGGAGCTCGCCAACCCCACTGGAACAGCTCCTAGCAAAGTCTTTTACTCGTTTGGGTGTACCTGCGTGGCATGAAACGCAGCCCCCGAAGAAAGGGGGTCAGTACGAAGAATGTACTGAATATGTAAGGCAGTGACAAATAATAACCGCAGCTTAATTTAAGAGAGAAGAAATCGCAAATCAAATTCAATACCTGCAGCCTTCGCTGGAAGAAGCATAAATATATATATATATATATATATATATATATAATCCCTAAGTGAATAATGCAAATGAACACACACATCTTAAGTAAAGGATGCAATCTAACCGTGCGTCGCTTCCGACATTCAATGAAATAGTCCCTTCGGACGGCCGCTTCCGGCGTAGTAATAAAGATGGCCCCTTCGGGCATTGCACTTTCGGCATAATAACAACGATAGCCCGCGGCATTGCCGCTTCCGCATAATAATAAAGATGGCCCCTTCGGCATGCCGCTTCCGGCATAATAATAATAATGATAATAATAGTAAACATAAGTAGTAAGTGAAATGAAATAGTAAAATCTCGCACCCCGCTTCGGGGTCGTTTTTGAAAAATAGCTCACTCGGACATAAGGCGAGGCCATAGTGCACCCGGACGTGAGGGCGGAGGCCATAGCACACTCGGTGATCAGGCCGAGGCCACGGCTCGCTCGCATACGGACCGAGGCCATAGCACACTCGTGCATAGTCGAGGCCACCGCACCCTTTCGGAGTGGTTTTAGAAAGTCTAGATATTAAAATCTCACACCCCCGGCCGGAGTGGTTTTAGAAAAATCAATTTTGTGTTTCCTTGTACAAAACTAATTCTTTAAAAATCATCGTTGAACCACAAACGCGTTTCCGAAGCCATTTTTTGGAAAACCGAAGTAATAATTATATTAGGAACATTGTCACACCACCACGTACATTATAGAACATAATGAGGTAGCTAAACAAGCGGCCTTTGGTAGTCGGGTCCTACTCATGCAAGTTCTAAATGTTTAGGGAGTTCTTCCATCATTTCACACAATTTCTAATTCAATTCTACTGAATGAATAGTAGTTAATTTCAATCTCGAATTTCTAAGAAAGGAATTGTCCCCGAGGCACATATTCAAGCCTACTACGTCTAAGACATGCCAAAGAAAGAAAGTGAAGCCTTACATACCTTTTCCGTCTCTTACGCTACTCCAAATTCCAGTTCCAAGTTCGCCAAAATCTACAATTTGGTCACATTTACCAACCGTCAATTAGAGCATTTAGAAGTTGAGTCTTAAGGTAACACTTGCCTACCGAAATTTCGCGCATTTCCCACAGTAAATCCTAAATCAACCACCCGAGAATTCAACTCGGCCAAATCACAACAACCAAACCAACAATTATAATAACAATATCGATAGGCAATTTAAGATGACCAAACCAACATCCAATCTTACCCGAAACTTTCCAACTCAACAAGAACAATAACAACACATTTTTCTCTTTCAAATTCATAAACCATGTCATCAATTCTATGTATCAACAACATTATTTCTCACAAATTCAAGGAACTATATTAAGGTCATACTAAGCTTCAAATCAGTCCACCCGGTTTTTGTCTTCAACTTGGATCATTAACCTTCATTTTACGTCGTAGAATTCATATCGACGACAACCAAGACGCAAGGTAACATTAATTCATTTAATGCACACCAAGCAGCCAAGATCCCACTCCCACAACATACCAACATTCCATGAGTTTCATTCATTTTCTATGCATTACAACAACACAAAAACATGTTAAATTCAATTAGCTCACTACCTTTACACAACACCACACATACCCACGGCCAAACACACATATACGGCCACAACTTCATCTTCCATATTCCATGATTTTCATTCATTTCCATACTCCACAACATATACAAATCATCTATACCATATGAAAAATAAGTTTGAACCTTACCTTTCCTTCAACTTTACTCCCTCGGCTAAGGTTGTGCTTGGCAAGAAGGAGTGTTTTGCATGCTCCAACGATTGCTCCACGTCGTAGAGGACCTTCTAATTAGTAGGAAAGCATGAAGAAACCATTTTTTTCTTGATCACTCTCCATGCCCAAGATTCGGCCAGCCCTTCTCCATGGCCGTTCTCTCCCTTTTTTTTTTCTTCTACTTGTTTCTAGAAATTTCTTAAGGCTCAAATGATGAATTGCCTTCTAATTTTTCACACACACACACACATATATATGAAGGGGGCACATGGCCGGTCATGTGCCCCTATTTTTCTCCAAATTTTTTTCCAATTCTTTTTCTTTTCTTTTCCCTCCAAATCTTTCTTCAAATTTCTAGAAATTTCCAAAAGATGAACTTGATGAAAATGACTTAACAAGTCATCCATCTCTACATATATTATTCTTCCATGTAGCCATGGCCCACACTACATGTGGCCTTATTTTTTTCATGAACTAATAATTTCCAAAATTCCACTTTTAACCCCCAAATGTTTTGTTAATATTTCCATTCCATAAGATCATAAAACTCTTATGTCTTACAACAAAGTCGGAAAATAACCTCGTCCCTAATTTGTCGCAAACAACTTAAAAATTTTCCGACGTACAAAATGCGAGATGTAACATCAACCCATTATTTTTCATCTTTTGGAAACCCTAGCTATTGGAAAATTGAAGAGAAAAGGTAAGAATTCATTATGTTTTATGTATTGTGAAGGTTGTATGCTTGTTGTAGTATGTTATAATGGAGGAAAATCATGAAATATGGAATGTTGGAAGTGAGTTGTGGGTGTGGTGTTCTAGCCGTGTAGCGTGTGTGTGTGTGTGTGTGTGGTATTGAAGTGATGAATTAATGTTTAGTTAGTATATTATGATCATGGTAAGGTGAAGAACGATTGAGAATCATCCATATATGTATATGTGTAGTGTTGGTCGAAATGGGTCATATTATATGACAATGAACGAATCGATATCGCTTAATGTTTTAGTCGTCGTCGCTATGAATTCTATGTTGGAAATGAATGTTTAGTGACTCAAAATGATATTGTGATTGTTGCGGACTGATTTGGAGATTATTGTACATTTAATGTAAATCATATATTGATGAGAATAGCATCGTTAGAATGTAAATTGTGGATACAATCATGATTTGAAAATGAGGAATAAGTTGAAGTGAGGTTCTCGGTTTGGGGCTGTTTTCGGCTGAATTAGAGAAAATTTTGGATTGTTGGAAATGTTGTATGAATTGCTTAGAATGTCTTTAAATATTGTTGGTATGGGTTCGGGTTAGTATGTGAATGTATAAGCGTCGACGTTGGCTTGAATGCAAGTCGTCGAAGTGAATTTGTGTAAGTTGTTGAATAATGGAAAAGAAAGCTATTGTTGTTGTATTGTTTTCGGATTGGTTGTTGATGTTGCTAGGTTGGTTATTGTTGTTGGATTGTTGATTGTTTTTGGCCGAGTTGAATTCTCGGGGTAGCCTATTTACGGGAAAAATCTTGAAAATTTGTAGAATTAAGGACGAAATTGGAATTTAATACCCAAAAGTCATTAGCTAATGTTTGGCATTTTATGGCTTGTTATAGATTGTAGGCAGCCCGAATCATAGGTTGGATTTAGCTTGAGTTTTGATTCATATTGGAGAGCGTTTGAGGTATTGTAAAGTAACCTTCTAAGCTAGCCGGCATGCCTTGTTAAAATAGGCTATGATATAAGCCTCGAAACTCTATTCTACAATCAGAACATGTTTATGAATCGCATTGTGTTCCTTGGCATTCTTATGTCGACATGACAAGACATTGATCCTTTTATGTTCTTGGAATTCATAAGTTGTAAAGATTACATGAAAGTGATTTTTTGTTTTAAAGTTTTATTCTTTAGCGATTCCAAAATTTCAAACGCTCATAACTTTCACGAAAAGCTCGGATTACCTTTGAATTTTCGTAGGGTGTATGATGTTAGAACGAGTATGTTTTTCCATAAGCGGGCCGACTCGGGTCTACACTCGTCAGTGGGTCCATGACGCCCTTTATGTAACCGATAACTTTTAAAAGGAAATGTGTTGTAATTATTATTCCGATTTCAAATATGACTATTTTACTCTTTTGGATTATGACAATGATTCTATGCGTATGATTTTTGATGCATGTAACCATGGTTCAGTACGATGTGATATGTGATAATAGGATGATATGGTGACAACTATACCTTGAGTCTCTCTCTGAGGTGGGACACGCTATGTATATGATGATATGATGATGACATGATTCTGTCTGAGACCCTCGCTGGGAGCCGGGACATGCTATACACAGTCCTCGGCACAGAGGCACGGGACACGCTATATGTATGTACATGGGATGATGATATGATCTTGCCACCGGGTCTCTCGCTAGAGGGACGGGACACGCCTATGTATACGCATGTAGAATGATTGTCGATTGGTATATGATATGAACATGTATAGATTGTATTACGAAGGTAAGTTTTGTGGTTTAAAATTCTCTGCTATCCATGGCTCTCTCCTTATTTAAAGTACGATCGCCTATTGTATTTCCGCTTTACATGCTCGTACATATTGAAGTGCGGCCCCCTTTCTTCGGAAATTTCTGTTTCATGCCGCAGTACGGACGCACGGCTTGGTGATCCGCGTTTAGGACACCTCTTTGCTATTTGAAGTGCTCCCACTGATAGGAGCTACTTTTTGAGCATATATTCGTCCGTTGCATTTGTATATATTTGTTCATGGAGTACGGGGCCACGATAAAGTCATGTGATTAATGGTGTTTAGAGATGTGGACATGTTTGTGGGTTGTACCTACTTAAATACCGATTGTGTTTGTATATGTGGTGTTTGGGCGATCCCGTTACGTAGGACGTGCCTTGTTGGCCCACATATGTATATATGTTGTTTTGTTGGCCTATGTGTGGCCTTTGTTGGTATTTTAAATGCGCGGGGTTATTTTGGATAATCCAGTAAAACAAAGCAAACTACTGCCAGAAATTTTTCGAAAATCATGTAAATTTGTAACACGGCCGCATCGACACATTTATATACCTGGATGTGTTTGATATAATCTGAGGCAGCGTCTGATATTTGTATACATATAAGCCATCCGTAATGTGACTCACATTTGATAGGTGCGTTTGAGTGCCCGGATCGGGCACTAGTCACGGCCTACGGGGTTGGGTCGTGACACGTATCTTTGATTGCTGAACCATTCGTGACATCTTCAGACCAAGCTACGGTAGAATAGTATGATTGAAGGTTGATTTTCTTTATAAGAACCAATTGATCACATTAGGATCAGAGGTGCACTTTGGGATTCCCTGTCCCATTGAACATCTCAAATTTTAGGATTTTGAACCCTTCTGGCAGGTCCAGATACGGATGCATGCACAGGTCATCATATCTTAGGCCTTTAGCCTTTCTTGCGGATCTGTTGGATTTCTCCATAAATTCCTCCATCTTTTTCTCCATATCTTTTTCACGCTTATCTTGTTCGACTCTCCAGGCCCTTTCCATTTCTTCATAATGATCTGGCCCTGCGCACCCACAGGAGATGTCACGACCCGATCGGAGGGCCGTAGCGGGGCACCGGAGCTAACACGCGAGCACACCACAAACGTACGTCTCATAATCGTTTTCGGGTGGACCATAAAGATAGCTCATGGATATCATAATCGAATGACATATTCATAA
>NC_081345.1:71857533-71896784 GCF_029784015.1 Lycium ferocissimum
TTTATTATGGGGGCCCTCTTTTTTCAATCGTATTTCCTTGTGAAATGACGAAAAGATTTTGAAAAAAATTGCTATGTATTTTACTTCATTTTGACTTAAGAATCCAAAGAGTTCATATGTGTAATAAGAGTCCGAGGGTTCGCTCGGCTCCGAATATGGGGTCGGGTGCCCATCACACCCTAGTAAAGTCGGGGTGTGACATATATTTACAAAGGAAGTGCTGCCGAAATTTCGGTAGCCAAGTGTTTCCTTAAGATTCTAACTCTACGAACCCTTATAAGAGTTTTGGTAAATATGACCAATTTGCAGATTTTGACGAGATTGCGACGTGGATTCGGAATAGCTAAAGAAGCGAGAAGAGGTATGTAAGGTTTCTCCTTCCTTTCTTGGCATGTCTTAGATGTGGTAGGCTTGAATACGTACCTCGGGGACAATCCCTCTCTAGAAATCCGAGATTGAAAATAGTTACTATTCATTCGAAGATTGAACCAAAAGTGCATGAATTGCGAAAAGAAATGTCCAAATATCCTAGAACTTGCAACATAAGACCCGATTACCCTAAGACCTTCATGAGTAACGTCACGACACGTAACATATGTAGGTAATATACTTTGCTATAAAAATGAAAGTACGAGAACATCAAACCATTTCTGGATATCCCAAGACTATTATAGGTAATGACTATTCTAAGGATTCTAGGTACATGGAATTATGCTTTATGACCCCGATTGATGTGTGTGCACCGACATACGTATATATATATGATAATAGAACCGAAGCGCTATATAGCGATAAATATACATGATGTAAGTATATGTATATGACAAGAAGAGCCGAATCGGAGCGCCATAGACGCCAATATTTATACGTGATATATATATATATATGATATAAGTACGTGCATATGACAAAAAGAATCGGAGCGCTATAGACGATATATATATATGATATGAGTATATGTATATGATGAAAGAGCTAGGCGCGACGCCGATATTTATACAAGATATATGCACATATGTACGGGGAAGATGGAGATAAGGGCAGAGCGTTATATACGCATATCCACCTGATCAGTTGGAGTATGGCACATGATATCGTCCCGGACGCGGGATGTGCATATTATGGCTAAATGGATCGGCTGCCGACGCCTCGGCAATATAATATATTCTATTTTATGTATATATGCATGTATATGAGTAAGGAAAGCTAAGAAAGCACGGCATCTGCCCAAGGGCACTTATATGTACAGGTCATGTTTCTATCCCAGGACTTGGGTTGTAATTCTTTTATGTTATTATACATGAGTTATGTTTTCGCATATTACTATTCATGCCTTACATACTCGGTACACTATTCGTACGACGTCCCTTCTTGTGACGGTACGTTTCATCTTGCGCCGCGGTCGGCGAACAGCGGATTTGATCTTTAGAACTCTACACCCCACTTGCCCAGCCGCTCCGATGTTCCGGAGCCTCGCTTTCGTGGTACTCTTTTGTGTATATATTTTCGGGCACGACGGATTTGGCCCTTTCTATGTATAAGTGTACTATGTCTAGAGGCTCGTAGACGGACATGTACCGTCGATTATGTACGATTAAATATGTGGTATTTTGGCATCTTAAAAGTTGTTGTATGATGCGATAGCGAAGCTAACTAGTCTATGTTCATAATGACGTGGCTAATGTTAATGTTCGGTTCGAAAAAAAATACGGTACTAATACGACTTGCTAAGAGGCGAGTAAAATGATAGGTAAGGGGTACTCGGTACAAGTATCGGGTACTGCGTCACGGCCCCTAGTTGGGTCGTGATGTATCGAGTATTCGGTCCTGGGGTTTGTCAAAAGAGAGTCTTGCTTATGGGTGTGTAGCGCACCACACTTATAAACGAGGAGGCTACGGGGCATTTAGGAAATATGACCTTCTTTGTATTCTAAGATCGTGCGATAGAGCTATGCTACCGGTTTCCATATTCCTTTCCTAATCCTATGTTATGGTTTCGGTAATGCCGCCAAAGAAGAAAGCTAGGGCGGCCCGGGAGGGCGAGACGAGCGATTCGGGCCGGCCGATGGCGAGGCCATCCGGTTATTGACTCGGTTAGTGGCCGCACGGGCTCGGCGGCAAGATACGGATTCGGAGACGGGGCGATGAGTGCTAGGGCCCGTGATTTTATCGCCACTAAGACCCCGGAGTTTTATGGGTCAAAACCAGAGGAAGACCCGCAGAATTTCATAGACGAGATGCTAAGGACACTGAGGATAATACATGCTTCAGATACAGAGTAAGTGGAATTGGCATCGTACAGATTGCGGGATGTAGCGACTGTGGTATGATAGTTGGAGATCCTCGAGGGGAGCAAATGCCCTCCCCGGTTTGGCGGGACAGCGGGGCATTTGCGACATTTCTGCCGCGGAAGTTCGACCGGCTCGAGCCGATATGTTCTTGAACCTTAAGCGAGGAAACATGAGTGTCGGGGAATACGATCTTCGTTTTAACTCGTTAGCCGGTATGCCCAGAATGATGGGCGACATGGGAGACCACGTACACCGGTTTGTGAGTGGGTTGGGGCCACACCTAATTAAGGAGTGCTTGACGGCATCACTCCAGGATGGGATGACTATTGCTCGCATACAGGCCCATGCCCAAAACCTGGAGGAGCAACGCTGGCTACGCGGAGAAAGAGCGCCCGGATAGGGGCTCCGGAAAAAGGCGATTTCCCGGGGCTAGCGAGTACGGAGGGGGCGGGCACGGGGAGCAATCTGGGCGAGGCCAATCGGCGGCCGGCACCCCCTCGGTTTGGCGATAGAGCTTCGAGTCCGGAATAGGGCGGTTCCGCGAGCAATGATGCCACCCCCGCCACGGTGCGCGCGATGTGGTAGGCCACGCTGGAGAGGTGCGCGCGGTACGGGTGGTTGTTATACGTGTGGGCGGGTTGGCCCCCGATGCGTGATTGCCCATTGAGGTACGAGGAGACCAAGCCCGGCCCGCCGGGTCCGCGGTTGGTTCGTCGTCGACCGTCGCCCTCTCGGACGTACTTCCCAAGCTCCAGCGGGACGTGGTCGAGGTAGAGGAGGAGCATCTAGTTCAGCCGGCCCTCCCCACCGCCTATATGCACGGCGACGGGCGACGGGACCCCGAGCCTTCCGACGCGGCCACGGTACTTTTTTTTTCAAGACCTTCTATGATATGCGTGTCAGTTGATTCGAATTCTATCTTATCCTACGCTGTCTTTTGTATCGCTAACCATATTAAGGATTCGGGAATTAGGACGGAAAGTAGCCATACGTACAAGTAAAAATGAATACTAGAGATTGCGGAGGGTAGAACTGTAAATAAAGGAGAAGATGTGTTACGTGGGCGTTTTGAAAACTGCTAAGACCCCAACTCGTTCCATATTATGGGATATAAGTAGCGCGAAGGAGCGGAGGCAAAAATACTAACGCTAAGACGCTGAGATGCAATAAAGTTTCAAGGTTAAGCGTGCTAGGGTGAGAGCAATCTCACGATGGGTGACCCCCTGGGAAATATGCTGAAAATTCCATAAATGTGGGAACAAGAGACGAATGTAAACTTAGGTAGCCCAGTGTAAATTACAGTATGTGGAGTGGTTAGAAACCCTATAAAAGCCATGTAGGCGGAGACGGACTAGACTAGCAGAAGGGGCGGACATGTTGAACCTAAAATGGACTATGACGATTCAAGAACCAACAAGGGGGACTTGTTAATGCAGAGTCAGCGTACGGAGCTAAATCAATTGGCCTATGACTTGAAGGCAACCTAAGCTCCTAGAATGGAGGTGTTGAGTGATATGTGAGATATCTACGAAGGAGACCTCCCCGAAGTATTATAATGCACCATGAGGTCAGTTTAACATTCGAGGACGAATGTCCTAAAGGGGGGGAGGATGTTATATCCCGCATTTTAGTGTAATCGGATAATTCGAGACGATCGCGGGAGGACGACAAGCAAGGACACATTTTTTATTGTGATAAGCATATGAATGACTTATGACGTACTTAGAAGCGAAATTATTGAGAAAGGCTAGGGGCAAAAAGGTAAATTTGCAATATGACCTGTGAAAATACGGGGAGAGTTTAAGGGGCGAAATTTGGAATTTTGGAAAAAGTATTTTTCATGAGTTGCAACGGAAAAAGATTGGGCTTGGAATTAATAAACTAATTGGGCCAAGGTGGTCATCTAATTGGTGTGGGCTTAAGCCCACCTAAAGGCTTGGTGGACAAGTTAAAAAGAAGACCAAGTCTTCATAATTGGCATGATATCTCTAGAAATTTCAAGAGGCTAAGAACAAAAGAAAGAAGGAGAAAAGAAATTGGCCATTCGGCCCTTGTAGAACAAGAAAGAAACCGAGAGAAAAAAAAAAAAAAAAAGAGAGAAGAGGAGAATTTCCAACGTGTTCCTCCTAGCCAAACAAGTCATTGAAGAGTCCTTAACATAGTGGAAGGTCCTTTGGAGCAAGGTAAACAATAACCTTGACAAGTTTCCAATTGAAGCCAAGTGAAGAATTCAAGTAAAAAGGTAAGAATTCATCCTCTTTTTTGTATGTTATGGATGTTGTGCATGTTGTGGTGCATGGAAATGGATGAAATTTATGTGAAGGTAGTGTATGGGGGTGTGGCTGTGTCCCACAAGGGCAGGCCGTGTGTGTGTGTGTGTTGTGTATGTCGTGGTGTGTTGTGTGTTGGTTGTTGTTGTGAAGTGTAGGAAATATGGAAATTCATGAAAAATATACATGTGGGAAGTTGGCCGTATAGTATAGGGTATGGTAAGATGGGGTGAATTAATTTTACTTAGCATTATAATTGTTGTTATAGTAAGTTCTATAATGTAAAGTAAGGATTTAATGGTTGAGGAGTGAAGTTGTGTTGGTTGTGGATTATGGGAAGAGTTGGTATAATGTTAGTGTGATCTTTGTGTTGTGAAGATAATATCGTTAAGCGTATGGTGTTGTCGGAAAATATATTATGAGGTTGTTATTATTTTCATTGAAGTTGGAAAGTTTTGGAAGAAGTAGTAAATTGTTTGAATTTGGAAATTGTTAGTATTGTTGTTGGAATTGTGGTTAATAGTTTGGCCGGGTTTGAATTCCCGGATTGTGGTTGATGAGAAATTTGGCTATATTGAATGTTGAGGATGGTATATTTACAAAGGAAGTGCTGCCGAAATTTCGGTAGCCAAGTGTTTCCTTAAGATTCTAACTCTACGAACCCTAATAAGAGTTTTGGTAAATATGACCAATTTGCAGATTTTGACGAGATTGCGACGTGGATTCGGAATAGCTAAAGAAGCAGAAAGAGGTATGTAAGGTTTCTCCTTCCTTTCTTGGCATGTCTTAGATGTGGTAGGCTTGAATACGTACCTCGGGGACAATCCCTCTCCTAGAAATCCGAGATTGAAAATAGTTACTATTCATTCAGTAAGATTGAACCAAAAGTGCATGAATTGCGAAAGAAATGTCCAAATATCCTAGAACTTGCAAGGACAAGACCCGATTACCCTAAGACCTTCATGAGTAACGTCACGACACGTAACATATGTAGGTAATATACTTTGCTATAAAAATGAAAGTACGAGAACATCAAACCATTTCTGGATATCCCAAGACTATTATAGGTAATGACTATTCTAAGGATTCTAGGTACATGGAATTATGCTTTATGACCCCGATTGATGTGTGTACCCGACATACGTATATATATATATGATAACGAACCGGAGCGCTATATAGACGCCGATAAATATACAAGATATAAGTATATGTATATGACAAGAAGAATCGGAGCGCCATAGACGCCAATATTTATATATATATATATATGATATAAGTACGTGCATATGACAAAAGAGAATCAGAGCGCTATAGACGCTGATATATGTATATGATATGAGTATATGTATATGATGAAAGAGCCAGGCGCTATAGACGCTGATATTTATACAAGATATATTATGTACGGGGAAAATGGAGATAAGGGCGAGCGTTATATACGCATATCCACCCGATCGGTTGAGTATGGCACATGATATCGTCCGGACGCGGGATGCCGGACGCGGGATGTGCATATTATGGTTAAATGGATCGGTGCCGACGCCTCGGCAATATATATATTCTATTTTTATGTATATATGCATGTATATGAGTAAGGAAAGCTAAGAAAGCACGGCATACGCGGGCACTTATATGTACAGGTCATGTTTCTTTCCCAGGACTTGGGTTGTAATTCTTTTATGTTCTTATACATGAGTTATGTTTTCGCATATTACTATTCATGCCTTACATACTCGGTACACTATTCGTACTGACGTCCCTTCTTGTGGACGCTGCGTTTCATGCCGCGCGGCAGTCGGCGGACGAGGCGGATTTGATCTTTAAAGAGCTCACCGGCCCCGTACTTGACAGCGCTCCAGTTGTTCCGGAGCCTCACTTTCGTGGTACTCTTTTGTGTATATATTTTCGGGCACGACAGTACTCGGCCCTTTCTATGTATAAGTGTACTATGTCTAGAGGCTCGTAGACAGACATGTACCGTCAGTTATGTACAGTTAAATATGTGGTATTTTGGCATCTTAAAGTTGTTGTATGAAGCGATAGCGAAGCTAACTAGTCTATGTTCATAATGACGCTGCTAATGTTAATGTTCAGTTCGAAAAAAAATACGGTACTGTTCATACGACTTGCTAAGAGGTACAGGTAAAATGATAGGTAAGGGGTACTCGGTACAAGTATCGGGTACTCGTCACGGCCCCTAGTTGGGTCTTGACACATGATACATCTTTGTCACTCCTGGATGAATAGAATACCGAGAATAATGAGCTTCTTCTAGAATTCAGTGACGTAATTCTGCAACATTCGGAACACATAGCCTGCCTCGGTATCTAAGAATTCCATTCACAGAAGTTTCAAATGGAGACTTCTCTTTTTCATGAAATGTGTCTCTATAATGGCTCAACTGAGGATCTTCATATTGACGCTCTTTTACCTCCATGTCCAAGGATGAAACAGTGGGATTATTGACATCAATTCCTGTGCTGCCTAAATCAATTAGACGAACTCCGAGATTAGCTAATTGATGGAGCTCATGAATCAATTCTTTCTTCTCCGAAGGAACTTCACATAGGCTGCCCATTGATCTGCGGCTAAGCACACCAGCTACTACATTTGCCTTCCCGGGGTGGTATAAAATACTCACATCATAATCTTTCAATAATTCTAACCACCGCCTCTGCCGCAGATTCAACGCCTTCTAATTGAAAATGTATTGTAGACTCTTGTGATTTGTATAGATATCAACATGCACACCATACAAGTAATGTCTCCACATCTTTAATGCATGAATAACTGCAGCCAATTCGAGATCATGAGTTGGGTAGTTCTTTTCATGTTTCCGCAAATTTGTCTCGAAGCATAAGCGATGACTTTACCGTCTTTGCATTAACACACATCCTAACCCAATACCGGAAGCATCACAATATATAACATAACCATCGGCCCTTCCGAGTGTCAAGGCCTGGGCCGAGGTTAATCATTCTTCAACTCTTAGGAAGCGTTCACAAGCATCATTCCACTAAAATTTAGCTGACTTTTGGGTTAGCTTCGTTAATGGGGCTGAAATAGAGGAAAATCCTTCTACGAATCTTCTATAATAACCTTCCAATCCTAGAAAACTACGGACTTCTGTGGGCGTTGTAGGCCTTGGCCAAGTCTTCACAGCTTCGATTTTCTGAGTATCAACTCGAATGCCATCATCTGAAATAACATGGCCCAAAAATGTCACAGAATTCAGCCAAAACTCGCACTTTGAAACTTTTGCATATAATTCTCGAGTTCGAAGAATTTCAAGAACAATACGTAAATGGTCTGCATGTTCTGATTCTGTGCGAGAGTATACTAAAATATCGTCAATGAATACTATTACGAATAGATCCAAGAAAGGCCTAAATACATTATTTATCAAATTCATGAACACTGCCGGGGCATTAGTTAACCCAAATGACATCACCCAAAATTCATAATGGCCATATCTCGTTCTGAAAGCTATTTTGAGAATATCTTCTTCTCTAACTCTCACTTGATGATAACCCGACCTCAAGTCTATTTTGGAAAACCACTTGGTACCTTGTAATTGATCAAACAAATCATCAATCCTTGGGAGAGGATATTTGTTCTTTATCGTCACCTTATTCAACTGCCTATAATCGATACACATCCATAAGGAACCATCTTTCTTTCTCACGAATAGGACTGGTGCTCCCCACGGTGATGAACTGGTCTAATAAACCCCTTCTCAAGCAAATCTTTCAGTTGTGCCTTTAACTCTTTCAATTCTGCCGGAGCCATTCGGTAAGGAGGAATAGAAATAGGCTTGGTATCCGGCAACACATCAATAGCGAAATCAATCTCACTTTCCGGTGGAAGGCCTGGAAGTTCATCTGTAAATACATCCGAAAATTCATTCACTACCGGAACGGATTGGAAGGTTGGCGACTTTGCTTCAGTATTCTGAACTTGGACTAAGTGATAAATATAGCCTTTAGCTATCATCTTTCTTGCCTTAAGGTAGGAAATAAACCTACCTCTTGGAGATGCTGTATTACCCTTCCATTCAAGCACGGGCTCTCCCGAAAATTAAAATCGAACTACTTTCATTCAGGAATCAACATTAGCATAACATGAGGCCAACCAATCCATACCCATAATCACATCGAAATCTAACTGTTATATCCCGTATTTTGTACATTGGGATATTCCGAGCTAATTGCGAAAAGTTAACGACAAGGCCATTTTCCGACTTTGTCTTAAGGCATGAGTTACTTATGATTTTATTGGTATGGAATATTAAGGAAAATTTGTGGTCAAAAGTGAAATTTTGGAAACTTGATAATTCATGAAAATGGCCATATGTGGCCATGTGTGGGGTGTGGGCCATGGGCCACATGGCTAAATTATATATGTAGTAAAAGATGACAATTAAGTCATCTTCATCATTCTTCAACCCTTAGAAATTTCAAGAACCTTGGAGAAGAGAAAAAAAAGGGCCATTCGGCCATGGGAGAAAAAAATGGAAGACCAAAATTCTTCTTCAAAAAATTATTTTCTTCTAGCTTTTCTACTAATTGGAAGGTCCTCTACAATGTGGAGTAGTTGTTGGAGCAAGAAAATCATTCGTTGTTGTCATGAACAAGTTTAGCCGAATAGAGAAGTTGAAGGGAAAAGGTGAGGTTTAATCTTCTTTATGTGCTTTATAGATGATTTGTACATGTGAAATGTAGAAGTGAATGAAGTTCATGAAAATATGGTGTTGTGTTGTGTGGCCGTGTATGTGTGGTGTAGTGTAGAAGTGAAAAACTAATTGTATTTAGCATGTTTGGGTGTTGTTGCAGTGTGTGGAAATGGATGAAAATCATGGAATTTGTGTGTTGAAGTGGTGGTCGAAAATGGACTGTTTTGGTATGTTAAGGAATGAACTAATTTTATATGGTATTTTGGTTGTTATCGTTATGGATTCTATGATGTAAATGAGAGTTTAATGATCCAAGTTGGTGTAGTAATTGTTGCGGGTTGTTTTACAAGCCAATACGTTGCCAATGTAGCTTCTTGTATTTATGAAGATAATGTTGTAAACGTGTGGATTGTTGATGTAGTTTATGAGTTTTGGAAGAAAGAAACATGTTATTGTTGTTCGTGTTGAGTTGGGAAGGTTTCGGGTTCCATGGTGTATTGTTTGGATTGTTTGAATGTTGTGTGGATTGTTTGAGGCGTTCTTGAAACTTGTTTGAGTGGTCTCGTATTAGTATTTGAATATGCGAGCATTGACGTTGCCTTGAATGTAGAAAGTCGAATTGAACGAAAATGGAATGTCGTCGAATCATATGGAAAAGAATTACTAATGTTAGAATGTGTTTGGAATTGATTATTGATATTGTTTATAGGGTTGTTGGTATTGTTGTCGAAGATTTGGCCGAGTTGAATTCTCAGGGTTATTGAATTTATAGGGGAAATGCTGCCCAAATTTCTGTAGATAAAGTGCTAGCTTGGAAATTGGATTCCTAAGTGCTCATGACTAGTGTTTGGCATCTAACGACGTTATTGTAGATCTTGAGAAGCCGAGACTTAAGTTTGGATTAGCTTAGGAAGCGGACAAGGTATGTAAAAAACTTACCCTTCCTTTCTTTTGGCATGTCCAGTGTAAGTAAGCTATGACACGATCCTCGGGTAACTCCTATTCTTATGATTCGAGGATGCTTATGATTCATATGTGCCTCTTAATGTTAGCATTCTTGATATGGTCGTATTATGGTTCTTATGTCTTTTGGATGATTGGATAATAAATGTTGCATAAAGAATTTTGCTCTTAAAAGATTCTGTAACTACGAACGTCCGTAACTTTCATAGAAGGGCTCGGATCGCTTCGAAACGTTCATAGATGATTTGATAACGAATAATATCCCCAAACTTTCATAGGCGGGCCCGGATTGGGTTGACGCTCGTCCGTGGGTCCCGCGACTTTCCTTTGTATAGTTCTGACGACCTTTGAAAGAACTTAATGTGGCTATGATTCCGACCCCCGAGTATGATCGCTTATTTATCTGTCGAGTTTGAAATGAGGATTTTTATGCATATGATTTTGATACGTAACTATGGTTCCTAAAAGTTCTATTTGATCTGTTCCCGAGTGACGTTCGGAGGAAACTTGATTGACTATTGTTTTGGCTTTTAAATGATGGTTCGTTTTGATTAACCTATTGAGTCTTTGAAAATGTTTTAAACTGTATTTGGTCACTCACGACTCTGCTCGTGCATTTTGTTGTTATATCTTTCGCCGAGTCCCGGGCCGGTATGTTATCGTGCGCACTATACTGTATTCTGAAGTATGATGTGTATTTCAAAATATGATATGGTACGAAGTCTGATATGATATATGATAACAGGATGATATGATGATCTTATTTACCGAGTCCCTCACTGGAGGGCCGGGACACGTTATATGTTATATATATGTGATTCCGGGAGTATGATCAGTTGGTATCAGAGCCGGTGGTGGGGCAAACCCAATGGTGGGGCAAACCCAGTGGTGGGGCAAACCCAATGGTGGGGAAAACCCAATGGTGAGGCAAATTCCACATTGATTTAGGCAAATCCCACATTGGTTTAGGCAAATCCCACATTGGTTTAGGCGAATCCCACATTGAATCCCCCATTGGTTTAGGCGAATCCCACATCGGTAAATGTCATCTCGTATGATAAGTTAGGATGTTATGATGTGTTACGGTAAGCATGTGATGATCATTTACTTATGTCACTCAGTCCCATTATTGGCCGGATATGATATATGATAACAGGATGATATGATGATTTTATTTACCGAGTCCCTCACTGGAGGGCCGGGACACGTTGCATGTTATATATATGTATTCGGGTATGATCAGTTGGTATCGGGTAGGTGGTGGGCAAACCCAATGGTGGGGGCAAACCCCCGTGGGGGCAAACCCAATGGTGAGGCAAATTCCACATTGGTTTAGGCAAATCCCACATTGGTTTAGGCAAATCCCACATTGGTTTAGGCGAATCCCACATTGGTTTAGGCGAATCCCACATCGGTAAATGTCATCTCGTATGATAAGTTATGATGTTACGATGTGTTACGGTAAGCATGTGATGATCATTTACTTATGTCACTCAGTACCATTATGGGCCGGATTGTTATATCCCGCATTTTTGTACATTATGATAAGTTAAGGACAAGAACATTCTGGGATACAAGTCGAGATTTTTGACCTTCGATTTTATTTTGAGACATGAGTTATGCATGAATTTGTTTGCATGGAATACTTAGGAAAATTTGGGACCAAAAGTGATAAAATTGGAACTTGAAAATCATGCAAAATGTGGCCCTTGGCCGTGTGGTTATTGCGGTGGTGCCCACCCATTTTGTGTTCAATTCTTATTGTTCCAACACATGGTGTGGGCCAAGGGACATTTATAAAAGTCTTGCCTTGGCACAAAAGATGACCAACTAGTCATTCTTATCATCCTACACTTAGAAAAAAAAAATAGAGCAAGAAGTGAAGAGAGGGAGAGCTCTCGGCCAAAGGGGCTGAAAATCAACTCCCATTTCAAGCAATCCTAAAATTATTTTGTTGGTGCAAACCCACTATATTGAGGTCCCTAAGTAGCGTGGAGGTGTCGTTGGAGCGATCAATCCATTATTTTTCATCCTTGGAAACCCTAGGCTATTGGGAAGTTGAAGAGGAAAGGTAAGAATTCATTATGTTTTATGTGTTATAAAGTTTGTTTGTATGTTGTAGTATGTTAAATTGGATGAATATCATGAAAAATAGTATGTTGGAAGTGAGTTGTGTGCATGGTGTTCTAGCCGTGTGAAGTGTATGTGTGTTGTGTTATGTTTGAGTGATGAATTAAGGTCTAGTTAGTATGTTATGATCATTGTAGGGTGAAGAATGAATGAGAATCATCAATATGTATATATGTGGTGTTGGCCGAAAATGGGTCATGGTATATGACAAAGAATGGGTTAATATCGATTAACGTTTTAGTCGTCGTCATAATGAATTCTATGTCGGAAATGAACTCTTAATGACTCTAGATTGATGTTGTAATTGTATGGGCTGATTTGAAGATTATTGTGTATTTGATGTAATTTGCATAATTATGATAATGATATCGTTATAGTATGGATTGTTGATGCAAATCATTATTTGAGAATGAGGAATGGACTATAGTGGTGTCTCGGTTAGGAGACGGACAAATAAGGGCAAATTGGAGCCTTGTTGGATTGTTGGAAATATTGTATGAATTGTTTGAAATGTTCTTAAATGTTGTTAGTATGAGTTCGGATTGGTATTTGAATGTATAACCGTTGATGTTGGCTTGAATGCAAGTCGTTGAATCAAAATATTGAAAGTTGTTGAATGATGAAAAAGGGGCTTATTAATGTTATATTGCCTTTCGGATTGCTTATTGATGTTGCTAGGTTGGTTGTTGTTGTTGTTTTTGTTGATTTGGGCCGAGTTAAATTCTCGGGGTGGCCTATTCTGGGAAATGCTGCCCAAATTTCCGTAGAATTATGTGTTAATTTGGAAATGAATTTCTAAACACATATGGTAACGTTGATATTTATTGATATTATGTAGACTTTGGGCAGCCCGAGACATAGGTTTGATTTGGACTAGTTTGAGTTTGAGCTAGCGTTGAGGGCATTCGAGGTATATAAAGTCTACCTTTCCTTCTTTTGGCATGTCTTAAGTATGGCTAAGTTATGATATGTTATGAGCTTCGGGGGAAATTCTATTCTTAAAAATCCACGCATGTGTAGGAGACATATTTGCTTCGTGACGTTGGCATCCTTAATGTGGTTATGATATGGACTGTATGTCTTTGATACGATGGGATTTGACATGCCATGTGAATGGTTTGTTCCAAAAAGATCTTATGTTTTGTGTACGACTAGATTTCAAAAGTCTCATAAAGAATTTTGCTACAAAAGAGGTCCCGAACTTCAAACGTCCGTAACTTTCGCATACGAGCTCGGATCACCCCGAAACCTGATAGGTAACTTCATAAGGCATAACTTTCCCCCAACTCTCGTAGTCGGGCTCGGATGGGATTGGCACTCGTCCGTGGGTCCCGTGACCTTTTTCTGTACAATTCTGATGGTTTTTGAAAGAATTCAATATGACTATCTTTCTGACCCCCGAGTATGATTATATATTTGTTTGTTGAGTTCGAAATAATGATTCATATACTTATGATTCCGATACGTAATTATAATTTCTGAAGTTCGGTTTGATATGTTTTCGAGTAATATTCGGAAAAAAAACCTAATTTGACTATTGTCTTGGTTTTGAAATAATAGTTTGCTTTGGTTATTTTGTTGAGTTTGTAATAAAGATTTGTATGGATATGGCTACTTACGATTCTGCTCGTGCGTTTTGTTGTTACATCCTTCACCGGATCCCGGGCCGATTATTATCGTGCGCACAATCTGAAGTACGGTGTGATTCCGAAGTATGATGTGATTTCGAAGTACGATGTGATTCCGGTGTGTAATATGTGATGTTGACCGCTGGACTTTTGTCCGCGGTATATGATATATGATACTGCTCGCTGGACATTTGACCGCGGGCTGCGACATTGACCGCTGGACATTTGACCGCGGAATGTCGGGTTTCGGAGACATGGAATCCTTTTTAGTATGATGTGTTATGGCGCCCGAGACAGGAGGGGCGACCATGTTCTGTCCACCGGGTCCCATTGTGGACCGTATGTGTTATGTGATATGGTATGCGATAATTTGATGATATGATGATCTGATATGATATGATATACGATAATATGATGCGATATATGATTAATATGTTTTTATGGATCGGGCCGTACGTTCCTCGGCATTCGGTTAATGTCGGTTATACGATATGTTTTATTTTCCATATACGTGTGAGGCAAATGTTTTTCGAAATAAAGCTAAGCATTTTGGCATTCTGATGGTTATATTTGTCTCCTGTACTGCCTATGTATGATATGTATTTCGGATAAGCACTTTGGTATTTGAGTTGTTATGCTCACGTTCTGTATACCTTACTTTGATTATGACTTCGTTCCTGTACTTACTGCTTTGCATACTCAGTACATATTCCGTACTGACCCCCTTTCTTCGGGGGCTGCGTTTTATGCCCGCAGGTACAGATACGCGTTTTGGTGATCCACCGGCGTAGGATTTCCATTCTGCTGTTCGGAGTGCTCCCTCGTTCTGGAGCCGATATTTTGGGTATATACTCCCTCGATGTATATGTTATGTTTGTTCGTGCAATACGGCGGGGCCGTCCGTCATCTAATTACGTTGTTACGTATTAGAGGTCCGTAGACATAGATGTGGGTTATGTACGGTTTTGTTTGGATACGACGTGTGAGTTGTATTTGGGCGGCCCATCCGCCACAGCGTACTTGTCGGTCGCGTGTATATATGCTTTAACATGTTATGCACATTATGACAGCCTTACTGGCTTCTGTACAGTTTATGTGTTTGTATGCGTCCATTTGGAGCCACGTTTGATATTTATAGATGTATAAGCTATCCGTATGTGATTCTGTTTGATAAGTGCGTTGGGGTGCCCAGCTCGGGCACTAGTCACGACCTACGGGGTTGGGTCGTGGCATGTGGTATCGGAGCAAAGTTCGTCCTCGGAATGTCTACGGAGACCGTGTCTAGTAGATTCTTGTTTATCGGTGTGTTGCACCACATCTATAAACGAGGAGGCTGCAGACATTTCGGATGTTGTCTTTTCTTCGATCTTAGATCGTGCGATAGAGCCGTGTTATCGGATGACTCTTTTCTAACGAAGTGTTATGTTTTCGACCGATGCCTCCGAGAAAGGCCACGGTACATCCCGAAGGGCAAGTCTACGGCGGTGAGACCGGAGTTCGGGATCACTACCAGGCCCGTGCTGAGCCCATACCGGATATTGTGCCCCCGACAGCCAGTTCGGCTACACTACCGGATATCGGAGGGGCTTGGAGCGGCGACGAGCACGCTTCGGGGGCGGCTCCACCGCGGCTCCCGAGGTTCGAGTACACGCTCCCGGCTCCCGGCCCGGGGAGCGGATGATGGGACCCTGCGAGAGGCAGTTCAGTTGTTGACTCGGTTGGTAGCAGGACAGGTCCAGAGACCGGGAGTAGGGGATGATCGCGCAGATAGGCGCGATAGTCAGAGGGCCCGTGATTTTCTGCTTTGTGGCCCCCCAGAGTTCTTCGGGTCCAAGCCCGCAGAGGACCCTCATGAGTTTGTCCGACAGATGCAGCGGACCCTGCGACTGATTAGCGCTTCCGATACAGAGTCAGTTGAGTTGGCGTCATACCAGTTACACGATGTAGCAGCTAATTGGTATGAGTCATGGATGCTGTCCAGAGGTGAGGATGCCCCTCCAGCCGTATGGGGCGAGTTCACAGAGGCCTTCCTGGCCCACTTTCTACCTCCTGAGGCGAGGCGGGCCCGGGAGTGACCGCTTCACTATTGAGCGAGGGGCGGAGTGTTCGGGAGTGAAGCGCATGGAGTTTGATTCGCTGGCTAGGTATGCGCCCGCTTATGTCTCTGATATGACTGACCGGATGCACCGGTATGCGATAGGGCTTGATGATTATTTGATTGATTGCTTTACGGTGATGGCGGCCCAGACAGGGATGGATATCGCCGTATACGTGCCCGACGCCTGGCAGGAGGACCGACACCGCAGGCGTCCACCGACGAGATTATGATAGGGGCCGCCCAAGAGGCTAGATCCGCGCATATCTCGGGAGTCCCAGGCGGCGGCGCGGGCGGAAGCGAGCGTAATCCTCCCCGCCAGCACGCGAGCACCCCCCTAGCTCCCCGGCGGAGACCAGAGGATGCGGGTATTCGAGAGTAGGCCGCAGCTCTGTGGCTTCGTGCCCGCGCAGGGACAGAGGATCCGCCGCCGAGGCCACCCCTACCCCGATTCCTCATTGTAGAAGATGCCACCCGGGAGGAGTGTTAGCGTGCCACGGCGCTTGCTTTACTGTGGCCAGCAGGCCACTTTAGAGATTGTCCACTCGGGGGCGGTCACGGGGAGCGACTGGGCCTTACGGACCGCCTGTCCGGTTCGTCTTCTCCTTTCGTAGCTATGTGCCCGATGGGGCGGGGCACACCGACACCAGCAGGCCGTGGCAGAGACCGTGGCGGAGCCCCCAGTTCTGGCGGTCCGTCGAACCGCCTATACGCGCGTTGACCCGGTGGACGATCGGGAGGCGCCACCGCACGCGGGCACGTAATCTAGACTCCTTAATTGGTTATGATGATTGATGTATAAACTGTTTGTGATAATTGTAAAATAAACTCCCCCAAATGCTTATAAGATTCTGTAAGGCTAATTTAACATTCGAGGACGAATGTTCTAAAGGGGGGGGGGGGAGGATGTTATATCCCGCACTTTTGTACATTATGATAAGTTAAGGACAAGACCATTCCGGGATACAAGTCGAGATTTTTGACCTTCGATTTTATTTTGAGACATGAGTTGTGCATGAATTTGTTTGCATGGAATACTTAGGAAAATTTGGGACCAAAAGTGATAAAATTGGAACTTGAAAATCATGCAAAATGTGGCCCTTGGCCGTGTGGTTATTGGGGTGGTGCCCACCCATTTTGTGTTCAATTCTTATTGTTCCAACACATGGTGTGGGCCAAGGGACATTTATAAAAGTCTTGCCTTGGCACAAAAGATGACCAACTAGTCATTCTTATCATCCTACACTTAGAAAAAAAAATAGAGCAAGAAGTGAAGAGAGGGAGAGCTCACTAAAGGGCTGAAAATCAACTCCCATTTCAAGCCATCCTAAAATTATTTTCTTGGTGCAAACCCACTATATTGAGGTCCCTAAGTAGCGTGGAGGTGTCGTTGGAGCGATCAATCCATTATTTTTCATCCTTGAAAATCCTAGGCTATTGGGAAGTTGAAGAGGAAAGGTATGAATTCATTATGTTTTATGTGTTATAAAGGTTGTTTGTATGTTGTAGTATGTTAAATTGGATGAATATCATGAAAAATAGTATGTTGGAAGTGAGTTGTGTGCATGGTGTTCTAGCCGTGTGAAGTGTATGTGTGTTGTGTTATGTTTGAGTGATGAATTAAGGTCTAGTTACTATGTTATGATCATTGTAGGGTGAAGAATGAATGAGAATCATCAATATGTATATATGTGGTGTTGGCTTGAAAAATGGGTCATGGTATATGACAAAGAATGGGTTAATATCGATTAACGTTTAGTCGTCGTCGTAATGAATTCTATGTCGGAAATGAACTCTTAATGACTCTAGATTGATGTTGTAATTGTATGGGATGATTTGAAGATTATTGTGTATTTGATGTAATTTGCATAATTATGATAATGATATCGTTATAGAATGGATTGTTGATGCAAATCATGATTTGAGAATGAGGAATGGACTATAATGGTGTCTCGGGTTGGGGGCCGAGTTTTTGGGGCAAATTGGAGCCTTGTTGGATTGTTGGAAATATTGTATGAATTGTTTGAAATGTTCTTAAATGTTGTTAGTATGAGTTCGGATTGGTATTTGAATGATAACCGTTGATGTTGGCTTGAACGCAAGTCGTTGAATCAAAATATTAAAAGTTGTTGAATGATGAAAAAGGGGCTTATTAATGTTATATTGCCTTTCGGATTGATTATTGATGTTACTAGGTTGGTTGTTGTTGTTGTTGTTGTGATTTGGGGCGAACAGTTAAATTCCTGGGTGGCCTATTTACGGGAAATGCGCTTCAAATTTCCGCGTAATTATGTGTTAATTTGGAAATGAATTTCTAAACGCGTATATGGTAACGTTGATATTTATTGATATTATGTAGACTTTGGGCGTTCCGAGACATAGGTTTGATTTGGACTAGTTTGAGTTTGAGCTAGCGTTGAGGGCATTCGAGGTATGTAAAGTCTACCTTTCCTTCTTTTGGCATGTCTTAAGTATGGCTAAGTTATGATATGTTATGAGCTTCGGGGGAAATTCTATTCTTAAAAATCCGCGCATGTGTAGGAGACATATTTGCTTCGTGACGTTGGCATCCTTAATGTGGTTATGATATGGACCGTATGTCTTTGATACGATGGGATTTGACATGCCATGAACGGTTTGTTCCAAAAAGATCTTATGTTTTGTGTACGACTAGATTTCAAAAGTCTCATAAAGAATTTTGCTACAAAAGAGGTCCCGAACTTCAAACGTCCGTAACTTTCGCGTATACGAGCTCGGATCGCCCGAAACCTAATAGGTAACTTCATAAGGCATAACTTTCCCCCAACTCTCGTAGTCGGAGCTCGGATGGGATTGCACTCGTCCGTGGGTCCCGTGACCTTTTTACGTACAATTTCGATGGTTTTTGAAAGAATTCAATATGACTATCTTTCGACCCCCGAGTATGATTATATATTTGTTTGTTGAGTTCGAAATAATGATTCATATACTTATGATTCCGATACGTAATTATAATTTACAAGTTCGGTTTGATATGTTTTCGAGTAATATTCGGAAAAAGAACCTAATTTGACTATTGTCTTGGTTTTGAAATAATAGTTTGCTTTGGTTATTTTGTTGAGTTTGTAATAAAGATTTGTATGCATATGGCTACTTACGATTCTGCTCGTGCATTTTGTTGTTACATCCTTCACCGGATCCCAGGCCGGTTATTATCGTGCGCACAATCTGAAGTACGGTGTGATTCCGAAGTATGATGTGATTTCGAAGTACGATGTGATTCCGGCGTGTGATATGTGATGTTGACCGCTGGACTTTTAACCGCGGTATATGATATATGATATTGCGCTCGCCGGACATTTGATGAAGGCGGTCGCGACATTGACCGCTGGACATTTGACCGGAATGTCGGGTTTCGGAGGCATGGAATCCTTTTGGAGTATCTTGTGTTATGGCGCCGATGATGAGGAGGCTTCGACCATGTTCTCGTCCGGGGTCCCATTGTGGACCATATGTGTTATGTGATATGGTATGCGATAATTTGATGATATTATGATCTGATATGATATGATATACGATAATATGATGCGATATATGATTAATATGTTTTTATGGATCGGGCCGACGTTCAAGATTCGGTTAATGTCGGTATATGATATGTTTTATTTTCCGTATATGTGAGACGAGAAATGTTTTTCGAAATAAAGCTAAGCATTTTGGGCATTCGATGGTTATATTTGTCTCCCAGACTGCCTATGTATGATATGTATTTCGGATAAGCACTTTGGTATTTGAGTTGTTATGCTCACGTTCTGTATACCTTACTTCGATTATGACTTCGTTCGTACTTCATGCTTTGCATACTCAGTACATATTCCGTACTGACCCCTTTCTTTGGGGTCGTTTTTCATGCCCGCATATACAAATACGCGTTTTGATCCATCTACGTAGGATTTCCATTCTCGTCGTTCGAGTGCTCCTCGTTCGAGCCGATATTTTGGGTATATACTCCCTCGATGTATATGTTATGTTTGTTGTGGCACGGCGGGGCCCTATCCCGTCATACATGATTCGTTGTTCTCAGATTAGAGGTCCGTAGACACAGATGTGGGTTATGTACGCTTTTGTTTGGATACGACGTGTGAGTTGTATTTGTGGCCCATCCGCCCGGGGCGGCCTTTGTTTCGCCGCGTGTATATATGCTTTAACATGTTATGCACATTATGACGTACCTTTATCAAGCCTTCGTACGTTTATGTGTTTGTATGCGTCCATTTGGAGCCACGTTTGATATTTATAGATGTATAAGCTATCCGTATGTGATTCTGTTTGATAAGTGTGTTGGGGTGCCCAACTCGGGCACTAGTCACGACCTACGGGGTTGGGTCGTGACACGGATATGATACATGACGTGGATATGCATGATTTGCATTTCAGGAGTAAGCATTTCGGCATTCTGATTATTATATTTGTCTTCTGTACTTCTGATGTACGACTTGTGTTTCAGATGCAAGAACTTTGGTATTCTGGCTATTATGCTCACTTTCGTACTCCTTACGGTTATGACCTCGTTTTCTCGTATGCCATGCTTTACATGCTCGCATATTTCGCATCGACCCTCTTTCTCCGGGGCCGCGTTTGGCCGCGTGTATATACGTATGAGTAGAAGATGTTCCGGCGGGATTGGCGAGCTCCATTTTCTCCCTGGAGTGCCGCCGAGTCGAGTGCTTATGTTATGATATCTCGGAGTTATGTTAGAGACTTTGCGTAAAGAGTCGAGTGTATGATATGTCGGTTTTGTAAGCGGTAAGCCGATGTATCATTATGCATTGTGTCACGAACTTCATATGTTGGCGATTTCATACGGTACTAGTTTTATTTGATTTGATAAAGATGAAAGGCATGTTTGTTTTCTGAAATTTTTTCATTATGTGCTTATGTCATTTTTTGCGGGCCCTGTATGATTATGAGTATTACGAAAGTCAGCGGGTTCGCTCGGCCCTAGGTAAAGGTCGGGTGCCCATCATGCCCTATCCGAAATTAGGGTGCGACAAATTGGTATCAGAGCAGTTCGTCCTAGGGTTGTCTACAAAGTCGTGTCCAGTAGAGTCCTGTTTATGGTGTGAAGCGCGCCACATTTATAAACAGGAGGCTACGGGGCATCTAGGGTGGTTACTCTTCTTTCACATCTGAGATCGTGCCATAGAGCCAAGTCATAGGAAATGAGATTTCTTGCACTAACCTTTGGTTTCAGCAGAAGAAAGTGACGAGCGATATTGGAAGTTACAAAGCACGCAGGTAAGCAAAGGTATGAAAGACATATGTTGGGTAAGGTACTGAAGTATGACCGAAATGTAAAGTTAAAGATTAAAAGGGAAAGTGAACAAGAAAGTGTAACAGGTGCAGTTTAAGCTGGGCATACAAGGTATGTTCATTATTTTCGTACGTTGTTGATGTTGGGAGCCCCTGAGGCCGTGATATGATATGATATGTATATATGTATGTTGGCCCCGTGAGGCATTGTTGGTATTTCTGCGTGCGAGTTTTGAGATAGTAAGAAATATAGAGGAAGCCCCGCCAAAATTTTCCTTAAAAAAAAAAAGAAGAGAATGAGATATGGGTTTGTAATACGACATGAAAGGTCGTGCCGACAAAATAGTGAGATTAAGACAAGAGTACGAGAGGGAAGGAATTGTGATGTATATTAATGTATTGATAAGACAAATTGTGAGATATTAAGGATAAAGTTGATCGTAAAGGGTAAAAGGTTAAAGAGTGTTACACTATGAGATCGAATACGAACGGGACAATGTGAGTATAATGAAGATTGTTGTGAAAATAAGTAAAGCCCAAAGGAGAAGGTGGCCAAGGCTATGATGTGATCTATGTAGCTAGAATACAAAGGCAAGTGTGAAATGGAAAAACAAGTTATGGAACGAATAAGGAAGGGTTTGAGTTAAAGATTAAGAGACGACACGAGATAATGTGCCTAGAATGTTACAAGTTGAGTAAAGGGAATTACAAGAAGGAAAAGTTTAACCCGAGATATATTGGACCTTATTATGTTGTTCGTAAGGTGAGAAGGTTATGTACTAAAGACATGGCTTTTGTTAGGGTATTGTGGCGGAATAGTAACAGGAAGGAGGTGACTTGATAAGTTTAAGAGGAGACAAAGAAGAAATATGATTGGTAGGTGAAACGGCATCCTATAGTAATAAAGGAAACCCTCGAGATCCTTATAAGACCTTATGCGATTAGTAGAACATTCGAGGACGAATGTTCTAAAGGGGGGAAGGATGTTATATCCGAAATTTTGTACATTGGGATATTCCGAGCTAATTGCGGAAAGTTAACGACAAGGCCATTTTCCGACTTTCCTTAAGGCATGAGTTACTTATGATTTTATTGGTATGGAATATTGAGAAAAATTTGGGGTCAAAAGTGAAATTTTGAAAACTTGATAATTCATGAAAATGGCCATATGTGGCCATGTATGGGGTGTGGGCCATGGGCCGCATGGCTAAATTATATATGTAGTAAAAGATGACAATTAAGTCATCTTCATCATTCTTCATCCCTTAGAAATTTCAAGAACCTTGGAGAAGAGAAAAAAAAAGGGCCGTTCGGCCATGGGAGAAAAAAATGGAAAACCAAAATTCTTCTTCAATAAATTATTTTCTTGTAGCTTTTCTACTAATTGGAAGGTCCTCTACAACGTGGAGTAGTTGTTGGAGCAAGAAAATCGTTCGTTGTTGTCATGAACAAGTTTAGCCGAATAGGGAAGTTGCAAAAAGTGGAAAAGGTGAGGTTTAATCTTCTTATGTGCTTTATGGATGATTTGTACATGTTGTTAAATGTAGAAGTGAATGAAGTTCATGAAAATATGGTGTTGTGTTGTGTGGCCGTATGTGTGGTGTAGTGTAGAAGTGAAAAACTAATTGTATTTAGCATGTTTGGGTGTTGTTGTAGCGTGTGGAAATGGATGAAAATCATGGAATTTGTGTGTTGAGGTGGTGGCCGAAAATGGACTCTTTTGGTATGTTAAGGAATGAACTAATTTTATATGGTATTTTGGTTGTTATCGTTAAGGATTCTATGATTTAAATGAGAGTTTAATGATCCAAGTTGGTGTCGTAATTGTTGCGGGCTGTTTTAGAAGCCAATACGTTGCCAATGTAGCTTCTTGTATTTATGAAGATAATGTTGTAAACGTGTGGATTGTTGATGTAGTTTATGAGTTTTGTGAGAAAGAAACATGTTATTGTTGTTCGTGTTGAGTTGGGAAGGTTTCGGGTTCCATGGTGCATTGTTTGGATTGTTTGAATGTTGTGTGGATTGTTTGAGGCATTCTTGAAACTTGTTTGAGTGGTCTCGTATTAGTATTTGAATATGCGAGCATTGACGTTGCCTTGAATGTAGAAAGTCGAATTGAACGAAAATGGAATGTCGTCGAACCATATGGAAAAGAATTACTAATGTTAGAATGTGTTTGGAATTGATTATTGATATTGTTTATAGGGTTGTTGGTATTGTTGTCGAAGATTTGGCCGAGTTGAATCTCGGGGTTGTTGAATTTATAGGGGAAATGCTGCCCAAATTTCTGTAGATAAAGTGCTAGCTTGAAAATTGGATTCCTAAGTGCTCATGACTAATGTTTGGCGTCTAACGACGTTATTGTAGATCTTAAGAAGCCGAGACTTAAGTTTGGATTAGCTTAGGAAGCGGACGAGGTATGTAAAGCTTGCCCTTCCTTTCTTTTGGCATGTCCTAGTGTAAGTAAGCTTTGACACGATCCTCGGGGTAACTCTATTCTTATGATTCGAGGATGCTTATGATTCATATGTGCCTCTTAATGTTAGCATTCTTGATATGGTCGTATTATGGTTCTTATGTCTTTTGGATGATTGGATAATAAATGTTGCATAAAGAATTTTGCTCTTAAAAGATTCTGTAACTACGAACGTCCGTAACTTTCACAGAAGGGCTCGGATCGCTTCGAAACGTTCATAGATGATTTGATAACGAATAATATCCCCAAACTTTCATAGGCGGGCCCGGATTGGGTTGACGCTCGTCCGTGGGTCCCGCGACTTTCCTCTGTATAGTTCTGACGACCTTTGAAAGAACTTAATGTGGCTATGATTCCGACCGCCGAGTATGATCGCTTATTTATCTGTTGAGTTTGAAATGAGGATTTTTATGCATATGATTTTGATACGTAACTATGGTTCCTAAAAGTTCTATTTGATCTGTTCCCGAGTGACGTTCGGAGGAAACTTGATTTGACTATTGTTTTGGCTTTTAAATGATGGTTCGTTTTGATTAACCTATTGAGTCTTTGAAAATGTTTTAAACTGTATTTGGTCACTCACGACTCTGCTCGTGCATTTTGTTGTTATATCTTTCGTCGAGTCCCGGGCCGGTATGTTATCGTGTGCACTATGCTGTATTCTGAAGTATGATGTGTATTCTGAAGTATGATGTGTATTTCGAAATATGATGTGATACGAAGTCTGATATGATATATGATAACAGGATGATATGATGATCTTATTTACCGAGTCCCTCACTGGAGGGCCGGGACACGTTATATGTTATATATATGTATTCTGGAGTATGATCAGTTGGTATCAGAGCCGGTGGTGGGGCAAACCTAATGGTGGGGCAAACCCAAAGGTGGGGAAAACCTAGTGGTGGGGCAAACCCAATGGTGAGGCAAATTCCACATTGGTTTAGGCGAATGCCACATTGGTTTAGGCGAATCCCACCTCGGTAAATGTCATCTCGTATGATAAGTTATGATGTTATGATGTGTTACGGTAAGCATGTGATGATCATTTACTTATGTCACTCAGTCCCATTATGGGCCGGATATGATACATGACGTAGATATGCATGATTTGCATTTCAGGAGTAAGCATTTTGGCATTCTGATTATTATATTTGTCTTTTGTACCTCTGATGTACGATTTGTGTTTCAGATGCAAGCACTTTGGTATTCTGGCTATTATGCTCACTTTCTATACCCTTACTTCGGTTATGACCTCGTTTTCGTATGCCATGCTTTACATGATCAAGACATATTCTGCACCGACTCTCTTTCTCCGGGGGGGGCGCGTTTCATGCCGCGGTATATACGGATGAGTAGAAGATGTTCCAGGCGGGATTGGCGAGCTCCATTTTCTCCGGAGTGCTACGCCGAGTCGAGTGCTTATGTTATGATATCCGGAGTTATGTTAGAGACTTTGCGACGAGTCGAGTGTATGATATGTCGGTTTTGTAAGTTGACATGTAAGCCGATGTATCATTATGCATTATGTTACGAACTTCATATGTTGGCAGATTTCATACGGTACTAGTTTTATTTGATTTGATAAAGATGAAAGGCATGTTTGTTTTCTGAAAATTTTTCATTATGTGCTTATGTCATGTTTTGCGGGCCCAGTATGATTATGAGTATTACAAAAGTCAGCGGATTCGCTCGGCCCTAGGTAAGGGTCGGGTGCCCATCATGCCCTATCCGAAATTAGGGCGTGACAAATTGGTATCGAGCAAGATTCGTCCTAGGGGTTGTCCGCAAAGTCATGTCCAAGAGAGTCCTCGTTTATGGTGTGAAGCGCCGCGCCACATTTATAAACAGGAGGCTACGGGGCATCTAGGGTGGTTACTCTTCTTTCACATCTGAGATCGTGCCATAGAGCCAAGTCATAGGAAATGAGATTTCTTGCACTAACCTTTGGTTTCAGCAGAAGAATGGCATCGACAGAAGGAAGTGACTAGCGATATTGGAAGTTACAAAGCACGCAGGTAAGCAAAGGTATGAAAGACATATGTTGGGTAAGGTACTGAAGTATGATCGAAATGTAAAGTTGAAGATTAAAAGGGAAAGTGAACAAGAAAGTGTAACAGAGTGCAGTTTAAGCTGGGCATACAAGGTATGTTCATTATTTTCGTCGTTGTTGATGTTGGAGCCCCGCGAGGTCGTGATATGATATGATATGTATATATGTATGTTGGCCCTGTGAGGCATTGTTGGTATTTCCTGCGTGCAGGTTTTGAGATAGTAAGAAATATAGAGGAAGCCCTGCCAAAATTTTCCCAGAAAAAAAAAGAGAAGAGAATGAGATATGGGTTTGTAATACGACATGAAAGGTCGTGCCGACAGTAATAGTGAGATTAAGACAAGAGTACAGAGGGAAGGAATTGTGATGTATATTAATGTATTGATAAGACAGCTTGTGAGATATTAAGGATAAAGTTGATCAGAAAGGGTAAAAGGTTAAGGAGTGTTACACTATGAGATCGAATACGAACGGGACAATGTGAGTATAATGAAGATTGTTGTGAAAATAAGTAAAGCCCAGTGAGAAAGTGGCCAAGGCTATGATGTGATCTATGTAGCTAGAATACAAAGGCAAGTGTGAAACGGAAAAATAAGTTATGGAACGAATAAGGAAGGGTTTGAGTTAAAGATTAAGAGACGACACGAGATAATGTGCCTAGAATGTTACAAGTTAAGTAAAGGGAATTACAAGAAGGAAAAGTTTAACCCGAGATATATTGGACCTTATTATGTTGTTCGTAAGGTGAGAAGGTTATGTACTAAAGACATGGAATTTGTTAGGGTATTGTGGCGGAATAGTAACAGGAAGGAGGTGACTTGAGAAGTTTAAGAGGAGACAAAGAAGAAAAATGATTGGTAGGTGAAACGGCATCCTATAGTAATAAAGGAACCCCTCGAGATCCTTATAAGACCTTATGCGATTAGTTGAACATTCGAGGACAAATGTTCTAAAGGGGGGAAGGATGTTATATCCCGTATTTTGTACATTGGGATAACCCGAGCTAATTGCGGAAAGTTAACGATTTGAGGCCATTTTCCCGACTTTGCCTTAAGGCATGAGTTACTTATGATTTTATTGGTATGGAATATTAAGGAAAATTTGGGGTCAAAAGTGAAATTTTGGAAACTTGATAATTCATGAAAATGGCCATATGTGGCCATGTGTGTGTGGGCCATGGGCCACATGGCTAAATTATTTATGTAGTAAGAGATGACCATTAAGTCATCTTCATCATTCTTCATCCCTTAGAAATTTCAAGAACCTTGGAGAAGGAAAAAAAAGGGCCATTCGGCCATGGGAGAAAAAAATGGAAGACCAAAATTCTTCTTCAAAAAATTATTTTCTTCTAGCTTTTCTACTAATTGGAAGGTCCTCTACAACATGAAGTAGTTGTTGGAGCAAGAAAATCGTTCGTTGTTGTCATGACCAAGTTTAGCCGAATAGAGAAGTTGAAGGGAAAAGGTGAGGTTTAATCTTCTTTATGTGCTTTATGGATGATTTGTACATGTTGTGAAATGTAGAAGTGAATGAAGTTCATAAAAATATGGTGTTGCGTTGTGTGGTCGTGTGTGTGGTGTAGTGTAGTTGAAAAACTAATTGTATTTAGCATGTTTGGGTGTTGTTGTAGTGTGTGGAAATGGATGAAAATCATGGAATTTGTGTGTTGAGGTGGTGGCCGAAAATGGACTGTTTTGGTATGTTAAGGAATGAACTAATTTTATATGGTATTTTGGTTGTTATCTGTCACACCCTTAATCCGATAGGGTGTGATAGGCACCCGACCCTTACCTAGGGTCGAGCGAACCCGCTGACTCTCGTGACACTCATAATCATATTGGGCCTTCATAGCATAACATAAGTACATAATGAAAGATTTTCAAAAAACAAACTTGCTTTTCATCTTTTTCAAATCAAGTAAGACCTGTAATCGTATAAAACCCGTAAAATAATGCATCACAATACATCGGCTTATGGAGCCGCTTACAAAACTGACATACTACATACACGACACTGGTCTCGCAAAGTCTCCAACATGGAACATGAAACCATATCATAATGCTCAGACCCGGCAGCACTCCGGAGAAAATGGAGCTCGCCAATCCCGCTGGAACATCTTCTGCTAATATCTTCAACTCATCTGGGTGTACCTGCGCGGCATGAAACGCAGCCCCCCCGAAGGAAGGGGCCGCACGGAATATGTACCGAGTATGTAAAGCATGAAATATAGTAAGCGGGATCATACTGAAGTAAAGAGTACAGAAAATCATAAGACTTGCCTTCAAAAACATATATCATGCATGTCAATGTTATAAAATCATCGTAGAAACATATAGCGTGTCCCGGCCCTCTAGCGAGGGACTCGGTGAGTAAAATCATAATATACATATATAAAGTGTACATATAACGTGCCCCGGCCCTCTAATGAGGGACGCGGTAAATAAAATCATATCATCATCATGCATGCATATCCATATATATATATATATAACGTGCCCCGGCCCTCTAGTGAGGGACGCGGTGAATAACGTGTCCCGGCCCCGCTAGCAAGGGACTCGGTATGCCATCCTGGCCGCCATCCCCATCATCACATCATCATATATATATATAATATATATATATATATATATATATATATATATATATATATAACGTGCCCGGCTCTCTAGTGAGGGACGCGATGAATAATGCAATAGAATCGTGCACGAATACATGCCCTGGCCCGGGACGCAGTGAAGGACATATTGAGGCTGGCACGAGCAGAGTAGTGAGAAACCATATGCACATAAAATATTTCCAGAGACTCAATGAAGTAATCATAAACGAATCGTCATTTGAAAATCGGGACACTAGTTATATCAAAAATCTTTCGGACGGTACTCGGAAACATATCAAATATCATAAGTATATCAAAGTATCGTAGGGACCATAGTTGTATATCAAATCATTCCGATCCCGCCTATGAAAATCAAAGTCATTATACGTTACAAAACTGTCTACGAACGTTTCAAAGCAATCCGATTCTTTTTACGAAAGTTACGGACATTTCTAGACATAGGATTCTTTAGGAACAAAACCGGTTGTACGACATTCTAATCCAATCATGTCGGAGACATAAAGACCGTAGCATGACCATATTATGGATACTAACATCAATAAACAATTATAAATCATGAACATGCTTGGAATTTAAGAGCGGAGTTACCTCGACACTCGTGTCATAGCCTAATCACAACTAGGACATGCCAAAAGAAAGAAGGGGTGAGCTTTACATACCTTAGCCGCTTTCTAAGCTAATCCAAACTTGAGTCTCGACTTCTCACGATCTACAATAACATCATTAGGTATCAACTATTAGCCATAACACTTAAGAATCCAATTCCAAATTAGCACTTTGTCTGCAAAAATTTGGGCAAAAAGATTTCCCCTATAACTTCAACATCCCCGAGAATTCAACTCGGCCAAATCAACAACAACCAAACCAGCAACCATACTAACAATATCCATAAGTGATCCAAAACGCATTCTAACACTAATAATTCCTTTCTACACAATTCGGTAACATTTCATTTATATTCAAATAAACTACATACGACAATTCAATACCAATGCTTATATATTTGATTACTAATCCTCAACTATTCACGCATGATTTAAGAACATTCCAAATACAATGTTCAAAACCATCGGCCAACATGTAATGCCACCCGAAACTTACCATATTCCATAAGAGCAATGGCAACGCATTTCATTCTTCCTAATTCATGAACTACACCAACAATCCGCATGCTAACGATCATCATTCTCATGAACACAAGAATCTATATTAAAATCGTATTGATCTCCAAAACAGCCCACAACAATTTCACCTTCAACATGAGCCATTAAACTCTCATTATCATCATAAAGTCCACAACAACAATAACCCAAAATACTAAATAAAATTGATTCATCCCTTGCTATACCAAACAGCCCATATTCACGGTCACAACATCAACATCATCATTTCATGAATTTTATTCATTCCAACACATTACAACATGCTCAAACGTCCATAACACATGCAAGAAAGAATTGAACCTTACCTTAGCACTAGTTTTCCTCTCGGCCAGGACAACACTTTGCAAGAACGGATGGTTTTATGTTCCAACAACTACTCCACGTTAACGAGGGCCTTCCAATTAGTGGAGATAAAAGGAGAAAATAATTCTTGATCAAGGCTTTCCATGAACCATGTTCGGCCAACCTTGGCCGAACTCCCTCTCCCCTCTCTCTCTCCATCTTTCTTGAATTTTCTAAGCTTGCCAAGTGATGAATTGTGTCTTATTTGTTATCACTTATACATATATATATATCAACACATGCACATGGCCGGTCATGTGCCATCTTTTCCTTTTTTTCTTTTTCTTTTCCACTTTTCTCAAATTTTCTAGATTTTTCTTTAAGTCTCAAAAGATGAATAAGTCTTGCATAGTAATCTTTGTATATATATATATATATATATATATATATACATACAACTCCCACAAATATATAGTGTACACATGTGCCATTTCATGGCATAAAAATATTGGCCACATTAGGGTGGGGCCCACGGCCACTTCATGAAATATTTTTATTCTTATTCTTTTTTTTTCTTTCCACTCTTTGCCCTTAATTTCCTTATTCCAAATTTACCCTTAATGTTCCATACCAATAAAAGATGAATTTGCAACTTATGCATTCTTAACAAAACCGAAAACAAATATAACCTTGTCCTTAACTTTCCGCCATTAACTCGGAATATCCAAATGTACAAAATACGAGGTATAACATTATCGTTATGGATTCTATGATGTAAATGAGAGTTTAATGATCCAAGTTGGTGTCGTAATTGTTGCGGGCTGTTTTAGAAGCCAATACGTTGCCAATGTAGCTTCTTGTATTTATGAAGATAATGTTGTAAACGTGTGGATTGTTGATGTAGTTTATGAGTTTTAGAAGAAAGAAACATGTTATTGTTGTTCGTGTTGAGTTGGGAAGGTTTCGGGTTCCATGGTGTATTGTTTGGATTGTTTGACTGTTGTGTGGATTGTTTGAGGCGTTCTTGAAACTTGATTGAGTGGTCTTGGATTAGTATTTGAATATGCGAGCATTGACGTTGCCTTGAATGTAGAAAGTCAAATTGAACGAAAATGGAATGTCATCGAATCATATGGAAAAGAATTACTAATGTTAGAATGTGTTTGGAATTGATTATTGATATTGTTTGTAGGGTTGTTGGTATTGTTGTCGAAGATTTGGCCGAGTTGAATTCTCGGGGTTGTTGAATTTATAGGGGAAATGCTGCCCAAATTTCTGTAGATAAAGTGCTAGCTTGGAAATTGGATTCCTAAGTGCTCATGACTAATGTTTGGCGTCTAACGACGTTATTGTAGATCTTGAGAAGCCGAGACTTAAGTTTAGATTAGCTTAGGAAGCGGACGAGGTATGTAAAGCTTGCCCTTCCTTTCTTTTGGCATGTCCTAGTGTAAGTAAGCTATGACACGATCCTCGGGATAACTCTATTCTTATGATTCGAGCATGCTTATGATTCATATGTGCCTCTTAATGTTAGCATTCTTGATATGGTCGTATTATGGTTCTTATGTCTTTTGGATGATTGGATAATAAATGTTGCATAAAGAATTTTGCTCTTAAAAGATTCGTAACTACGAACGTCCGTAACTTTCACGAATGGGCTCGGATCGCTTCGAAACGTTCATAGATGATTTGATAACGAATAATATCCCCAAACTTTCATAGGCGGGCCCGGATTGGGTTGACGCTCGTCCGTGGGTCCCGCGACTTTCCTTTGTATAGTTCTGACAACCTTTGAAAGAACTTAATGTGGCTATGATTCCGACCCCCGAGTATGATCGCTTATTTATCTGTCGAGTTTGAAATGAGGATTTTTATGCATATGATTTTGATACGTAACTATGGTTCCTAAAAGTTCTATTTGATCTGTTCCAGAGTGACGTTCGGAGGAAACTTGATTTGATTATTATTTTGGCTTTTAAATGATGGTTCGTTTTGATTAACCTATTGAGTCTTTGAAAATGTTTTAAACTGTATTTGGTCACTCACGACTCTGCTTGTGCATTTTGTTGTTATATCTTTCGCCGAGTACCGGGCCGGTATGTTATCGTGCGCACTATGTTGTATTCTGAAGTATGATGTGTATTTCGAAATATGATGTGATACGAAGTCTGATATGATATATGATAACAGGATGATATGATGAGCTTATTTACCGAGTCTCTCACTGGAGGTCCGGGACACGTTATATGTTATATATATTTATTCTGGAGTATGATCAGTTGGTATCAGAGCCGGTGGTGGGGCAAACCTAATGGTGGGGCAAACCCAATGGTGGGGCAAACGCAGTGGTGGGGCAAACCCAATGGTGAGGCAAATTCCACATTGGTTTAGGCAAATCCCACATTGGTTTAATCCCACATTGGTTTAGGCGAATCCCACATTGGTTTAGGCGAATCCCACATTGGTTTAGGCGAATCCCACATCGGTAAATGTCATCTCGTATGATAAGTTATGATGTTATGATGTGTTACGGTAAGCATGTGATTATCATTTACTTATGTCACTCAGTCCCATTATGGGCCGAATATGATACATGACGTGGATATGCATGATTTGCATTTCAGGAGTAGGCATTTTGGCATTCTGATTATTATATTTGTCTTCTGTACCTCTGATGTACGATTTGTGTTTCCGATGCAAGCACTTTGGTATTCTGGCTATTATGCTCACTTTCTGTACTCCTTACTTCGGTTATGACCTGATTTTCTGTATGCCATGCTTTACATGCTCGTACATATTCCGTACTTGACCCTTCTTTCTCCTGGGGGCTGCGTTTCATGCCGCGCGGTATATACGGATGAGTAGAAGATCTTCCAAATGGGATTGGCGAGCTCCATTTTCTCCCGGAGTCTTTGCGAGTCGAGTGCTTATGTTATGATATCTCGGAGTTATGTTAGAGACTTTGCGGACGAGGCAGTCGAGTGTATGATATGTCGGTTTGTAAGCGGCTATGTAAGTCGATGTATTATTATGCATTGTGTTACGAACTTCATATGTTGGCGAATTTCATACGGTACTAGTTTTATTTGATTTGATAAAGATGAAAGGCATGTTTGTTTTCTGAAAGAAAATTTCATTATGTGCTTATGTCATGTTTTGCGGGCCCAGTATGATTATGAGTATTACGAAAGTCAGCGGGTTCGCTCGGCCCTAGGTAAGGGTCGGGTGCCCATCATGCCCTATCAGAAATTAGGGTGTGACACTAACATTTCCAGTTCAACTAAATCAGCTTTAGTCTGGCGGTCGCACATCACAATTACACAATTTTGGTACACTTGTCTAGCTATCACGGGATCACTAACCGGAGTAGATACCTCAAAAGGTTTAATTGGCTCGGGTTTCAACCCAATACGACCAGCAACATATGGAGTAATTTAAGATAGGGTAGAACCCGGATCTATCAACGCATACACATCATGGGAAAATACGCATAATATACCCGTAACCACGGTTCGGGAGGACTCAAGATCCCGTCGTCCGCTAAATCATACATACGGGCCGAGTGGCACACGAAGTAGATGCTCCCCCTCGTCCTCTACCCTCGGCTGCTAGAATCCGGGAGTCGCCTTCTACCGGGCGCACTGAAGAAGAACCAGCCACTGATCCTGTGGGTTGAACCCCAACTCTACCACTCATCGACGGGCAATCTTGCATCATGTGCCCAACCTGGCCACAGGCATAGCAAGCATCTGAACCTTGGCGACACTATCCAGAATGTAATCTACCGCACTGGCTGCATCGCGGTATTGGGGGTCTCCTCTGGCTATAATCTCCCCCAAACTGAGAACTTGAGGCCCTCGAACTCTGACCCTGTCCAGAACGAATGGAGAGATCAAACCTCCTACCTGTAAATCGTGGAGGTGCACTAGTCACCGACTGGGCTGAGTATCTAGAATGTGATTGCCTTGATCCCCCTCTATAATCACTACCTTCCCCCATAGATCTGGCCCTCTTTCTTTGCCCTCTATCAATATCACGATCACCCCTTTGCGGATGCTGTTGTCCTTCTAAATTCTGGGCATAGGCTTGAATGCGGAAAATATCCATCCCATCTTGCAAGGAAGCCGTCAAGCAGTACTTGAACAAATGTGGCCCTAATCCACTCACGAACCTGTGCACTCTATCCCCCATGTCGGCCACCATAGTCGGAGCATACCTAGCCAAGGAATTAAATTGAAGGTGTTACACCCCGTAGGTTCGTACGTAAAAATTTATAAGTGTTGGATGTTCTAAGTATGGATACTGAAGTTCCCTTCAAGGATATATGATATTATACGAAGTAATTGTATGGTCATGACGGTTTACGCTCATATAATAAGCTATGGGAAACTCCGGGACCAACCAAATCGAAGAAGATAAGTTTGTCGAAAATTTGAAAAAAGTTGACAGAATTTTGGGTTAACTTTGGAGGGGCATATCTTCTAGTATATTAAAAGCTTTAAGGTATTTCAAAAGCCTAAAATGAAATTCGTTGAGTCTAGTTTCCAACGCAACAAACCGCTCGACGATACGATACCGGAACAGAGAATTATGGATGTTACAAGTTCAGCTGACAGAGCAAAAACGCGTGCTACAGTACTGCTACAGTGACCCGACCCGAATTTGAACCAATATAAAAGGGGCTTGCCCCCTCTTTTTCAGCCAAGACCTCTTCCAAATTGTTCCAAAATCCTGTAGAAATTTCTCCAACTTCCAAACCCAAATTTCAAGCCTAAATCAACGATAATTCCCTAATTCCGGTTCAGGCATCGTAGAGTTGCGAGTATAGAATCGTATAGCGGCGCGTGTGGTTCAAGTTTAAGGTGAAAAAAGTGAAGATATAGCGGTATTATCAGGAGTAAGGTATGAATCTCCTATTGAGTTTGCCTATAATAATAGTTACCACTCTAGCATCCAGATGGCACCGTATGAGGCTCTGTATGACAGAAAGTGTAGATCACCTATTGGCTAGTTTGATGTTGGGGAAATTAAGTTAATCGGCCCAGATATGGTTCAGCAAGCTATTGATAAGGTGAAACTTATTCGGGAAAGGTTGTTAGCAGCCCAGAGTCGACAGAAGTCATATGCAGATAATCGACGTCGACACTTAGAATTTCAGGTTGGTGATTGGGTATTCTTGAAGGTGTCACCCATGAAGGGTGTAATGAGATTCGGCAAGAAAGGGAAGTTTAGCCCGAGGTACATTGGGCCTTATCAGATTGTTCGTAAGGTAGGCAAGGTTGCCTATGAATTAGACCTACCATCTGATTTGGAAGCAGTACATCCAGTGTTTCATGTGTCTATACTCCGTAAATGCAATGGTGACCCTTCTAAGGTATTCCCCGTGGATGATGTCCAGGTAACGGAGGAATTATCTTATGAGGAGATTATCTATACTTGATCGTCAGGTGAGGAAGTTGCGTACTAAGGATGTGGCCTTCATTAGGGTATTGTGACGGAATAATAATCAAGAAAAGATGACTTGGGAAGCTGAAGAGAAGATAAAAAATGAGTATCTTTACTTGTTCCCTATGCCTACAGGTAACCAAAATTCTTCACTTGATTATATTGATTGGTAGATGAGACTACATGCTATAACAATGAAGGAGACTTCCCCGAAATTTTATAAGACCTTATGAGACTAGTTTAACATTCGAGGACGAATGTTCTAAAGGGGGGAAGAATGTTATATCCCGTATTTTTATACGACGGATTATTCATAAGCAAATCGGCATGAGTCTAAGGACAAGATTATTTTTGGATATGAGACAAGGACTTTTAATCCCCAAAATTAATATGGCACGACTTGTTTGCAATTTCCATTAGTGTAGAAATATTAATAGAGATTAGGGATTAATTAACCATGATTAAATTATTAAGTGGAGATTAGTGATTAATTATGATTAATTAGCCAAGTTAGACCATTAAGTGGGCCCCACAACACATGGATGAATATGATTGGTCCACGAAGGATAATGGGACACATGTCAAGGGTTGGACATGTGTCACCACTATGGAGGACATATATCTATCAAAAAGATGACTAGCCTATTCATTTCTCATCCAAAATGGAACTTAAGGAGAGGAACTCGGCCATGGCGACTCACGGCCATGGCTGATCTTGAAAAAAAATGATGATTTCCATGGCAAATCAAGTCCTAAAGTGTTCTACATAATTATCTTCAAGTTTCAATTGAAGGAGAAACCATAAACATGCCATGAAAGCTTTTGTAAGCTCTCGGCCATGGTTGATTTTGGCAAGCTTCCAACCTTGATCCAAATTGATTTTTTCAAGGTGTTCTTGCTGAATTGGAAGGACAATTGTGGTGTGAAAGTGTTCATTAAAGCAACAAGAACAAGTGTTATTTCAAATTGCAATTCTAGCCGTTGAAGGGTTAAGTGTTAAGGTAAGAATTGATCACTTCCTATATGTGTTTTAGGGTGAGTTTGGATGCGTTGTGAACATATATAAACATGAATTGGATGTGTAAAAAAATGTGTATGTTGATGTTGGAAAGCTGTCCAAGCCGTGGGCTGTTTTAGGAGAAAATGATGGATTAAATTTTACTTGGTATTTTGGTTGTTGTTGTTATGGATTTTATGATGAGAATGAAGGGTTTAATGGTTCAAGTTGGAGTTGTAATTGTTTGTGGGCTGTGGTAGAAGCTAAAATGATGTTAATATAGTTTCTTGCATTTATGTGAATGATATTGTAACGTGTGGATTGTTGGTATAGTTCATGAAATTGAAAGAAAAGAATGTGTTGTTGTTATTCTTGTTGAACTTGGAAGATTATATGTTGTATTTTATGTTGGTTTGGCTGTTTTGGAGTGTTGTACCGCGAGTCATGTTTGAATAGTCTCGGGTTGATACTTGAATGTATGATTAGTGATACGACTTGGTTATATGCGGTTGGTTTGAATGTAAAGGAAACGTCGTCTAATTATCTAGAAAGGAGTTATTAACGTTAGGATACGTTTTGAATCTCTCCGTAGTTTGATCGTAGTTCTTCACGTCCTAATATAGGTTGAGACGCTATTGGGCAGCGTATACGTGTCGTGTTGCGAGTAAACGCTAAAGGTATGTAAAACCTATCCCTTCTTTCTTTTGGCATGTCCTAGATGTAAGTAAGATAGGATATGAGCTTTGGGGTAACTCTATTCATAAGTTCCGAGTATGATTTATGATTTTTATTCACTTCTTGATATTAAAATTTTTAATGTAGTAGAGCTATTGCCCTCGAGTCTTTTATATGATTGGATAGTAAATGATGCATAAAGAGTTCCTATTCTTAAGGGATTCTATAATGAATAACGTCCTTAACTTTCATAAGCTGTCTCGTATTGGTTTGATACATGACTATGACCCCTGAGACTTTCCTTAATACAGTTTGTAATGACAATTAGAGAGAACTTAATATGGCTATCATCCTGATACTCGAGCGTTGGTTAGTCTACCTATCTATTGAGTCTCAAAAGATGATTTATATGCATATGGTTACTCACTACTCTGCTCGTGCATACTGTTATTACATCTTTCACCGAGTCCCTCACTAGAGGGCCGGGTACGGTATATATATATATATATATTATGGTGTTATGCTGTGTTATGGTGCTATGCTGTGATACGGAGCTATGCTGTGATACGGAGTTATGCTGTGATACGGAGTTATGCTGTGTTCTGGAGTATGCTGTGTTATGGCGCCAAAGACGGGGTGGCGACCATGTTCACCGAGTCCTATAATGGGCCGGATATGATATATGATATTGACATGCATGATTTGTGTTTCAAAAGCAAGCATTTTGGTATTTTGGTTATTGTACTCATTTTCTGTACTTTTTATTTCGGTTATAATCTTGTTTATTGTATTTCATGCTTTATATACTCAGTACATATTTAAATGCATCGACCCCAAATCTTCGGGAAATTTAACGTTAAATGCCAGCAGAACAGATTCTTGCTTTGGTGATCCGCCGACTTAGGATATCTATTTAGCTATCTTGAGTGCTCCTTGTTCGGAGCCTAGCTTTTTTAATTCGCATCCTTTTGTTGTATATATGTGTTCATTCGGGGGGTACACGGCGGGGCCCTTTGTCACGATACCCAACCCGTAGGCCGTGACTAGTGCCCGAGCCGGGCACCCGCACACACCCATTAACCCTAATCAACGTACAAACGCTTACACATATACAAAGGTCGATGTCGGACCATAGCTAGCATGACGGATCTTATACAAACGGAAAAGTGAAACGTCGCCCAAAGCCTGAAATATATATATACACATATTTATCAAAATCTAGCGAGATAATATCACACATAAGCCGGTAAGGCTATCATAGTATAGGGGGACTTCCAAATCACAAATCACACAGATCTAACCGAACGGCGTACCATAACCCACACATATGTCTACAGACCTCTAAGAAACATATGACGGGACAGGGCCCCGCCGTACCCCTGAATAAACATATACATATGTATAATAACAGAATCTGGACCAAAGTATAGGCTCCGGAACAAGGGAGCGCTCCAACAGTACCGAACAGAATCCTAAGCTGGTGGATCACCCATACAAGTACACATGTACGCGCGGCACGAAACGCACCCGAAGAAAGCGATGCAGATGAATATGTACGAGTATGCAAAGCATGAAAAGCAAGAAATAGGATCATAATCGAGAACACGAGGTCTGTAGTAAATGCAATATCCGTAATACCAAAAATGCTTACTCATTAAAAACATAAATCATGCATGGGGGCTCGAATATGGTCGCCCCTCCGTCGTTGCTGCGCCATAACACGGCATAACACTAGAAGATTTCATATCTACGTAACCGTGATCTCCATAACACATCATAACGCCATAACACAAGATAACACCAAATATATGGTACCCGGCCCTCCCAAGCGAGGACTCATGAACCGTAACATAACACCGGAATATAACATAGTGCGCACGATAACATAACCGGCCCGGGACTCGGCGAAAGATGTAACAACCATATGCATGAACAGAGTCGTGAGAAACTATATGCAGTTTAAAACATTTTCAAAGACTCAATAAAATAATCAAAACGAACCATCATTTAAAAACCAAGACAATAGTTAAATCAAGTTTCCTCCGAATGTCGCTCGGGAACCCATCAAATGGGGCTTTAGGAATCATAGATATTTGTCGACCACATGAAATAGCTTATGAAAATCAGGGACATAATCGTCATTACGGACTCGATAGAGTAAGTAATCGGTACTCGAATGTTAAGACGATAGTCATGCTA
>NC_081345.1:71896884-71951764 GCF_029784015.1 Lycium ferocissimum
AACACATAAGAGAAGATTGGTTCTTACCTTTTTCCTTTAACCCTTCACTTGGCTAGAGCTTGTAGCTTGCTAGAACAAATGTTCTTCTTGTTCCTCTAGCTACATCACCTTGCTAGGAGCCTTTCATTAAGTAGGAAAAGTGGAAGAAAATAGCTCCTCTCCTTCACTCCCTCCTATCTCCATGTTCGGCCACCATGGCCGAACACCTCCCTATCTCTCTTCTTTCTTTCTTTTTTTTTTCCAAGTCTTTCTTTTATTCAAAAGATGACCACCCTTATATGTATATATATAGCCTTGCAAGCATGTGAGGGGCACATGCCCCTCCCTTCATTCTTTCTTTTTCTCTAGAATTTTCTTTTCTTTTCTTGACTTTTCTTTTGTTTTCTTCAAATTTCGCAAAAGATGACTAATCTCTTTTCCCCCCTTTTTTTCGGCCACATGGCCCTTTCATGAATTTTTTTGAACCTTTGTAAAATGACCATTTTGCCCCTAGCCTTCTTAAATATTTCCATGAACCATTTCGCGAATTTTCCTTTTTCGCCCTCAACCTTTCTCAATATTCCATATCAACAATATTCTAAAATAATATTAATAACCCACTTGCGCATTAAAATAGTTTCGAAAAACGATCTTACCTTCCACATTCCACGACTTCTTCGAAATGTCTGAGCGCACGAAATACGGGCTATAACACATTCTTCTCACTTCCGTCTCTATAGGGATGGAATCGTTCTATGTCCTTTACTTGACAATGTCGCTTCCGCCTTTATAGTTTATCTATCTTGTCTTTCTTTTACTGTCTACCTCGTTCTATTCTTTCTTTGCTCATTCCTTAAGTCAAATATCCTTCTTGTGCCCTGCAATCCACTTAAAAAAAATTCCTTCTATTGCCAACCAATTCCTTTGAACTGGCTAATGGTTACATCAAGTTCTTCGTATGGCAGTTCCTTGCCTGCTTACGTCTTGGTGTACTGTTATATTTATCTTCCTTAGCATCGACTCCATACTGCTATTTGTACTTCCTTTTGTGGTATCCTGCCCTTACCATGCACCACTTACCTTCGAGCATTGACCGTCTCTTATTAACCGACATTCTATAATTTCCTTTAATCATACTTTAACAATAATATACTCAAGGAAACTCTAATCTCTTTATTGCAACTTGAACTTAACTTTAGGATTAACACGCTCGAATGCTAACTGATTGCAGACATATTTAATAGCCCTAGATCCAGTGTACTTGCAAACTCTAACATTCATAGCTCATATAGGGGAGCAATAAGGATATGTCGCGCCATATTGGTGAATCTCATAATAGCCTCACAGGTTTCGTTGACTAGGTTTTACTTCTTCTTTCAATCCTTTCTTACATTTGAATTCTATGTCGTCAGTATAGAAAATGAATCAACATTTATTCACTTATCTTCCTTTTTTTTTTTGTATTATAATTTATGTAACTCATTGACTGTCTTTTTCTGGTACCGCCATCATTCTCCCCAGCTTCACTCTTTGTTGTCTCGCTTCTGTCTTAATATTCACTTGAAGATTCCACTTCTCGTTGTCGTTTTCTTAACATGGGATTCCCTTTGTTATTCCCTTTTTTTTTGTCAAGGTTTCAAAGCATGTTCATCTCACAACCTTAATTCCTTTCTAAACATAATTTATCTTATCCAAAATAACTCATGATCATCCTGCCTTTTTTATCGATTGTGACTCATAAACATTCTTTCTTAATCTTGGCTGTTGCACTCAAGGTTATTCTTCTTCCCTTAATAATTTCATCTTATCATGACAGGGCATCACAAACAACTTACTTATATCCTTTATCCCCGACGTTTATTCATAACAACCTCTCGAATCCTCAAAATAATCCAATAGCATAGAATTAATGGTTCGTCCCCCTTTTTTTGTGCCTTGTCTCATCTTTTTTTTCTTTAGACGGCAAAACACATACTAGGTTAATCTTGGGCATTACCGAGAACGTCTTAAACTTCACCTTTGGCAACAACTTTAATTTGAATTGACTGTGTCCTTTCTTGGAATTTCCCTAAATTAGTCCGCAAGGCCATAATGGGTAATCCTTTGTTACTCTGAGGGATCATTGGTATGGTGTGATTGCCAAGTGCACTTAGGAGGGGCGAGAAATCCATTCTTAACTGATATTTGTTGAACTAAAGTATGCACTAATTATCATGACTCATTTGTCAATTAGAAAGTAATCACGTAACATATATCCTTGGCGACTTTCCTTGCCCTCAATCGTCTTATAGTGTTAATTTCTCTCCTAGCACAGAAGTACCTGCGGGGAGCATATTTTCCTCATACCATACTCATCGTAGCCATCATAGCGGGTAGGCGTTTAATTATCTGCCTCCTTTCTAAATCTTTCCTTTTATTTATTTTAATCACGAGTACCTCATAATGTCACTGCTCACTTCTCCACTCATCCTTTAACTTGCTGTCCTTGTCATCTTGCTCTTAGTTATCAATTCATTACCCTATTCTTATTTCGTACGTCTGGATGTTGCGAGACAATGGTGAAAAATTAAGGACAAGACTATGTCCTAAGTAATTTTAGTGTCGGAGTCGTTGGGAATATTATTTATGAATATTAGCATTGTGGAAATATTGAGAACGGCTAGGGGCAAGAAGAGAAATTCGCAAAATGGGCCGTGAAAATAATGTGGAAGGATAGGGACAAAATGGTAATATTAAGAAAAGTCGAGGGGTAAAATAGTAATTTCACCAAGTTCAAGAAAAAGTCTTGAAAAGGGGCCAAAGCTTATGTGGCAAGACATTTAGTCTTCTTGGATTAAATTTTAAGAAATTTCAAGAAAAGTCTAGAAAAATAAAGAAAAGGAGGAAAAAAAAGAAGAAAGATCTAGAGAGGGGGCATGTGCCCCTCACATGCATGCAAATTATATATGTATATATATATATAGGAGGGGTGGTCATATTTTTAAGAGGAGAGAAAGAAACAAGAAAGAAAGAAAGAAAAAGAAAAGAGAGGGGGTGGAGGTTCGGCCAAGGTGGCCGAACATGGTTATGGAGGAGAAGCCAATGAAAAATTATTTTCTCCTAGCTTTCATACCAATTGGAAGGTCCTCTATCATATGGAGTAGTTGTTGGAAGAAGGAAACCATTTGTTTAGCAAGAAACAAGGCTTAGCCGTGGGAGGAGTTGAAGGAGAAGGTAAGACTCAAACTTGTTTTCCATATGTTATACATGATTTATGTAGGTTGTGGAGTGTGGAAATGAATGGAAGTCATGAAATTGTGGTGTTGAAAATATAGCCGTGTACATGTTGATTGGCAAAGGCATGATGAACAAATTCTATTTAGTGTTTGATTGATATTGTAATAGATGTTTTGAGCATGTTTTAATGTGTTGAAAGGGATGAAATTCATGAAATGCATGCATGTTGAAGGTGGCCGTGTGTGGTGTGTGTGTGGCCGTGAGTGGGCTGCCATGGTGTAGAAAAATGAATTAATGTTAGTTAGTATTCTAGTTGTTGTTGTGGTGGACTCTATGTAATGAAAATGAAAGTTCGATAACTTATGTTGAAGTTGTAATGGTCATGGGCTGTTTTGGGAGCCAACATAATTTGAATATAGTTCTTTCTTTTGATGAAAATAATGTTGTTGATGTATGGAGTTGTTGACGTAGTTTATGAGTTTTGAAGAAAAGAAATGTATCGTTGATGTTTCCTTACACCTAGAAGATTTCGGGTTCCATGGCATAGTGGTTGGGTTGCTTTAAATGTTGTATGAGTTGTTTGGAATGCTTCTAGATCGTATTTAAATGGCTTCGGAATAATATTTGAATGTATGATCATTGGTGTTAGTTTGAACGCATGAAGTTATTTGAACAAAGGGAATATTGTCGAATTGTGGGAAAAGGGATTGCTAGTGTTAGAATGTGTTTGGAGATGCTATTGTTGGTTTTGTTGTTGATATTGTGGCCGAGTTCCATTCTCGGGTTGTTGTTGTTGAATTGGGCCGAGCCATATTCTCGGGATGGCACATTTACAGGGGAAATGCGCCAAAATTTCGTAGACAAATGTGAATTCAAGATTGGACTTCTAAAAGACTCTAATCAAAGTTTGGTAAACATGACCAAATTGTAGATTTTGGCGGATTTGCAACTTGGAATTGGAGTACCGAAGGAGCGGAAAGAGGTATGTAAGACTTTACTTTCCTTCTTTGGCATGTCTTAGACGTAATAGGCTTGAATGCGGGCCTCGGGGACCATTCCTCTCCTCGGAATCCAAGGTTGAAATTAGTTACTATTCATTCAGTAGAATTGAAATAGAATTGTGCAAAACGTGAGGAAAATCTTTTAGACCTCTAGAACTTGTATAAATAAGATCTGACTACCCTAAAACTCTCCTAAGTAATGTCATGAAACGTATTGTACGTCAAATATGTACGCCGCCTCATTTGACCCGAGGTGGGCCCATTGCTTCCCGGATTTTCCTTATTGTTCCGCTTGACTTACTTTGAAGCTGAATCCAAAAGAAACCTTTGATCCTCATTCTGTTATCAACTGACAAGTACTATACCTATCCCAATGAGAATACTTCTATGGCAACAATGATAACGATGATGTAGAAAAGAGAATATGCCTACGATAAGTATGACCAAAATGATTCCATGACCAAGATTTCTAAGCAAAGGATTTAATGTGAATACGAAGGTGACAAACTAGTTCTTGATCCTTATCTCTATTTCTTAGCTATGACACTATGTCCTACGGATTTCAAGGTCTATGAATTAACGTCTAGGATGCCCATGATATCATACTATGTTTTCTCCTAGTACTATTCTTCGTTGGTAGTCTCGCCTTAAAATACTCGTCCCTTCAAGGTGAGACAAAGCAATCCCGGTTAATCCATAATGAAATCGGAGGTCACCGACCTTACGTCACTCCGATAGACACATGACCTTCCTTGGGCTCCCATGCATGTCGTTTATATGATAATGTATATAATTCACGATATTGATGAATGTATATGTATACATTGTATATGTGGGGAATGGGGAGGGCAACCGTGTCCACCGATTCAAACCGTGCTTATCATCCCGACGCGGGATGCCCGGACGCGGGATATGGGAGAGCCGTACGCGGCGTCTCGTTTATGTGATATATATATATAATATGATATATTTGGGACACTTTGTTGGGGAGGGGGTGGGAGCCGATGAATTCGGCATCCAGAACTGCGAGTAAAAAGTACCGTTTTCCGAAAAGTATCTGTTTTCTATGTTCAAGAATAAGAAACACCGTGTTCAGAAAAAGAAAAAGAAAAAGCTAGGCATGCATGGCCTCTGCCCTGAGTGGCACTCACATGTACAGGTTACTCCTTTATCCTATGATACTGTCTATGTTTCCATACAGTTATTACTCTGCACAGGTTACCGTTTTACACGTGATATGTCTCATATGTGCAGCTCTTACTATGTTGTTACTATTCATGTCTTACATACTCAGTACATTGCTCGTACTGACCCCTTCTTCTTCGGGGGCGCGTTTCATGCCGCGTTGTGTGCACCCGACGGGTTGAAGTTAATAAAGAAGATGTTCCGGCGAAGTTGGCAAGCTCCATTTGGCCCGGAGTGTGCCGAGTCGAGTACACCATGGAGTTTCGATACCGGTTAGAGACTTTGCGGAGACGAGTCATGGGTTTCGGGAGTCGGTTTGTATTATGATACGAGTTATATAGTTCCATATTTTATGTGACTTTAGGAGCAACAGAAAGAATATTTTAGTAAGCTTTGTCATGTATATTAGACTTAGGAAAAAAAAATTACGCTTGGAATAAGAGTCAGAGGGTTCGCTCGGCTCCGGTTACGGGGTCGGGTGCCCATCACACCCTGATCAAGATCGGGGTGTGACAAAGTGGTATCAGAGCAGGTCGATCTAAGGGATGTCTGCAAAGTCGTGTCCGGTAGAGTCCTGTTTATGGGTGTGAAGCCGGCCACATTTATAAACAGGAGGCTGCGGGGCATCTAGGAATTATTGACCTTCTTTCTGTCATTAGATCGTGCGATAGAGCCAAGTCATAGGAAACAAGATTCCTTACACTCATCGTTGATTTCCGCGGGCGCCCGGTATCGATGGAAAAAGGCGAATGACGTTATGGAAGTCGAGAGAGGTAAGACCGGATTGATATATTTGTTTTGTTACATGGAGCTGGGCGCCAGGCAAGAAATAGTTATACATGCAGGCGGAAGGTGAACATCAGGAATTAAAAAAGGGCAAAACGGTCATTGTAAAAGAAAGGACGTATTACGAAAACGTTTCGAAGGCTGTAAGGCTTCAATTGGCTTTAGATCATGTAATAAAGGTTATACGAGAAAGTGGACGCGATTATACCAGTGTTAAGGCACCGAATTCCACCAAAGTTCCGAGGTTAAGCGTGCTCAGGTGGGAGGATGGGTGACCCCCTGGGAAGTTTACAAGAAATGCTACATATGCGGACATGAGAGACAAATGAGGAATTGGGGTAGCCTAAGGAAAACTAGAGTACATGGAATGGCTGGAGACCTTAAGAGAACGCGTAAGACGAGGTGAATTAGCTCGGAAAAGAGACAGAAAATGTATTATAGCTTTAGAATTAGGATAGGCTTGAACAGCGTTTGGACGTATTTTGTAGGCTAGTGGATAGTAAATGTATATATATACAAAGAGATGGAAATGTGTACCATATTCGGAAAAGAAAGAGAGTAAGCAGCTGGAAAATGAGGGAGATCGGGATGCGGAAAAAGGTGAAAAGTAAAGAGTTCCCGATATGTGAGGTATAGGATTGGAAGGAAGGCGAGGAATAAGGTATCAACAAAGACTTCATAAAAGGATTATCGGCATATAAGGAGCCCCTCAAAGGGGGGGAGACCGAGGAGTTCGATTAAGAGGAAAATAAGGTAAAGGATAAGGAACGGGCATAAGAGAAAGAGTAGCTATAAAAGGAACCCTCCCAGAGCATTATGACGCCCATAAGGTCAGTTGAACATTCGAGGACGAATGTTTTAAAAGGGGGGGAGGATGTTATAGCCCGTATTTCGTACGTCTGGATGTTGCGAGACAATGGTGAAAAATTAAGGACAAGACTATGTCCTAAGTAATTTTAGTGTCGGAGTCGTTGGGAATATTATTTATGAATATTAGCATTGTGGAAATATTGAGAACGGCTAGGGGCAAGACGAGAAATTCGCAAAATGGGCCGTGAAAATAATGTGGAAGGATAGGGACAAAATGGTAATATTAAGGAAAGTTGTGGGGTAAAATAGTAATTTCACCAAGTTCAAGAAAAAGTCTTGAAAAGGGGCCAAAGCTTATGTGGCAAGACATTTAGTCTTCTTGGATTAAATTTTAAGAAATTTCAAGAAAAGTCTAGAAAAATAAAGAAAAGGAGGAAAAAAAAGAAGAAAGATCTAGAGAGGGGGCATGTGCCCCTCACATGCATGCAAATTATATATGTATATATATATAGGAGGGGTGGTCATATTTTTAAGAGGAGAGAAAGAAACAAGAAAGAAAGAAAGAAAAAGAAAAGAGAGGGGGGAGGTTCGGCCAAGGTGGCCGAACATGGTTATGGAGGAGAAGCCAATGAAAAATTATTTTCTCCTAGCTTTCATACCAATTGGAAGGTCCTCTATCATATGGAGTAGTTGTTGGAAGAAGGAAACCATTTGTTTAGCAAGAAACAAGGCTTAGCCGTGGGAGGAGTGGAAGGAGAAGGTAAGACTCAAACTTGTTTTCCATATGTTATACATGATTTATGTAGGTTGTGGAGTGTGGAAATGAATGGAAGTCATGAAATTGTGGTGTTGAAAATATAGCCGTGTACATGTTGATTGGCAAAGGCATGATGAACAAATTCTATTTAGTGTTTGATTGATATTGTAATAGATGTTTTGAGCATGTTTTAATGTGTTGAAAGGGATGAAATTCATGAAATGCATGCATGTTGAAGGTGGCCGTGTGTGATGTGTGTGGCCGTGAGTGGGCTGCCATGGTGTAGAAAAATGAATTAATGTTAGTTAGTATTCTAGTTGTTGTTGTGGTGGACTCTATGTAATGAAAATGAAAGTTCGATAACTTATGTTGAAGTTGTAATGGTCATGGGCTGTTTTGGGAGCCAACATAATTTGAATATAGTTCTTTCTTTTGATGAAAATAATGTTGTTGATGTATGGAGTTGTTGACGTAGTTTATGAGTTTTGAAGAAAAGAAATGTATCGTTGATGTTTCCTTACACCTAGAAGATTTCGGGTTCCATGGCATAGTGGTTGGGTTGCTTTAAATGTTGTATGAGTTGTTTGGAATGCTTCTAGATCGTATTTAAATGGCTTCGGAATAATATTTGAATGTATGATCATTGGTGTTAGTTTGAACGCATGAAGTTATTTGAACAAAGGGAATATTGTCGAATTGTGGGAAAAGGGATTGCTAGTGTTAGAATGTGTTTGGAGATGCTATTGTTGGTTTTGTTGTTGATATTGTGGCCGAGTTCCATTCTCGGGTTGTTGTTGTTGAATTGGGCCGAGCCATATTCTCGGGATGGCACATTTATAGGGGAAATGCTGCCAAAATTTCAGTAGACAAATGTGAATTCAAGATTGGACTTCTAAAAGACTCTAATCAAAGTTTGGTAAACATGACCAAATTGTAGATTTTGGCGGATTTGCAACTTGGAATTGGAGTACCAGAAGGAGCGGAAAGAGGTATGTAAGACTTTACTTTCCTTCTTTGGCATGTCTTAGACGTAATAGGCTTGAATGCGGGCCTCGGGGACCATTCCTCTCCTCGGAATCCAAGGTTGAAATTAGTTACTATTCATTCAGTAGAATTGAAATAGAATTGTGCAAAACGTGAGGAAAATCTTTTAGACCTCTAGAACTTGCATAAATAAGATCTGACTACCCTAAAACTCTCCTAAGTAATGTCATGAAACGTATTGTACGTCAAATATGTACGCCGCCTCATTTGACCCGAGGTGGGCCCATTGCTTCCCGGATTTTCCTTATTGTTCCGCTTGACTTACTTTGAAGCTGAATCCAAAAGAAACCTTTGATCCTCATTCTGTTATCAACTGACAAGTACTATACCTATCCCAATGAGAATACTTCTATGGCAACAATGATAATGATGATGTAGAAAAGAGAATATGCCTACGATAAGTATGACCAAAATGATTCCATGACCAAGATTTCTAAGCAAAGGATTTAATGTGAATACGAAGGTGACAAACTAGTTCTTGATCCTTATCTCTATTTCTTAGCTATGACACTATGTCCTACGGATTTCAAGGTCTATGAATTGACGTCTAGGATGCCCATGATATCATACTATGTTTTCTCCTAGTACTATTCTTCGTTGGTAGTCTCGCCTTAAAATACTCGTCCCTTCAAGGTGAGACAAAGCAATCCCGGTTAATCCATAATGAAATCGGAGGTCACCGACCTTACGTCACTCCGATAGACACATGACCTTCCTTGGGCTCCCATGCATGCTGTGTATATGATAATGTTTATAATTCCTGATATTGATGAATGTATATGTATACATTGTATATGTGGGGAATGGGGAGGGCAACTGTGTCCACCTGATTCAGCTGGCTTATCATCCCGGACGCGGGATGCCGGACGCGAGATATGGGAGAGCCGTACGCGGCGTCCGTTTATGTGATATATATATATAATATGATATATTTGGGACACCGTTGGGGAGGGGGTGGGAGAGCCGATGAATTCGGCGTACTCAGAATCGCGAGTAAAAAGTACCGTTTTCCGAAAAGTATCTGTTTTCTATGTTCAAGAATAAGAAACACCGTGTTCAGAAAAAGAAAAAGAAAAAGCTAGGCATGCATGGCCTCTGCCCCGAGTGGCACTCACATGTACAAAGTTACTCCTTTATCCTATGATACTGTCTATGTTTCCATACAGTTATTACTCTGCACAGGTTACCGTTTTACACGTGATATGTCTCATATGTGCAGCTCTTACTATGTTGTTACTATTCATGTCTTACATACTCAGTACATTGCTCGTACTGACCCCTCTTCTTCGGGGGCTGCGTTTCATGCCGCGCAGGTGCACCCAGACAGGTTGAAGTTAATAAAGAAGATGTTCCAGCGAAGTTGGCAAGCTCCATTTGGCCTGGAGTGTAGCCGAGTCAGAGTACACGTGCCAGGATTTCTGATACCAGTTAGAGACTTTGCAGACAGAGTCATGGGTTTCGGGAGTCAGTTTGTAGTATGATACGAGTTGTATACAGTTCCATATTTTATGTGACTTAGGAGCATCAGAAAGAATATTTTAGTAAGCTTTGTCATGTATATTAGACTTAGAAAAAAAAAATTTACGCTTGGAATAAGAGTCAGAGGGTTCGCTCGGCTCCGGTTACGGGGTCGGGTGCCCATCACACCCTGATAAAGATCGGGGTGTGACACCAATTCCGCGTTGTATCTTAACAAAACATAGGGGTCAATATATAATATCTCAAAAGCATAACTACTTCCTTAACTTTGAGAGTGGCGTCAACCCTGTTGACAGTGACGTCAATACTGTTGACGACCGTCAACTTGCAGGCGTCAAGTTGTAGCAGCCTCTGATTCTCAGGACTGCTCGACGGTTAATGGTTGAAGGACCGTCGACCATGTTGACGGCTCATCAATCTGCCCGTCAAGTTGCACAGTACTCAACCTTCTTCCAACTGCGATTCGTTTAACCTTTAATCCTTGGATAATATTCATGAGCTCATACTTTGGTACACATGAAATAACATACTCAACGCCTCGAAAGCTCGGTAGATAAATTTTAGTACTCGAGACCAATCGACTCATATATATATATATATATATATATATATATATAGATCAGAAAACTGCTTTCGAAACAACTCGTCTCTCTTGGCCTTCCCTAAACATTTGAGTCCTCTTTTAATTTCTCCTCATAGGGAACATGTTAATTCTTTCTTGTACTTTTATATCCGCTTCCTCACTTATGAATAGCACCATGTTACCATTTTTCTCTTATCGCATAGGGTCACTGCTAATTCCTCTTTCAATCACCCACTACTAAACTCCTTTGATCCATAATGACATCTTACCATTGCAGCACATATATACTCAAATAGCTTAAATTTTGAGAAATTTTAGCAGAGTTTCCTCTGTAATTCTTGCTATCCCAAACCTGCACACAGCCCACAAAATACATCCAATGCCTCACAGGCTACCCATAAAACCCATAAAAATACATATGATACACAACTCAGTCATACAGGGCTATTGGTATGAGAAGGGGATATAAGACAATAAAGCTCACTTCATATGCCATATCTGGACATCCTTCTTACAAAACATCAAATTTATTTCCTAAACCCTTCGTTAATCAATCCTCTTAAATAAAAGTTTATTTACTCATAAGACGTTCTTTCTTCATACGCACCTTTACTCCCTTCTGTAATTAATCAATCAAATTTGCATTTCATTATCACTATTAACTCAATGATACAGGGAACTTTTACCTTGATCCTATTCTGGAGGCTTGATCTAGCACAAATTTTCCCAAAGGTAGATAAGGTGGTTCTCCCTTCTGTAACCTCTCCGGCCTCATAGAAGAACCTGCTTCATGGAATGACCTTTCATAGCATGAGACCTGAAGATTGGCTCCCATTATCTGCTGGTTCCTCACCTGTTCTGTTGATTCTTCCTGAATCTCTGACGGATCAGTCTCTATAGAAGATATATCCTTAGATGGGTCGATCTCATAAGAATACCCTGTTTCTGGAGCCCTTGAACCACTCATCTCTTTTCCTGTAGAAAACATCTCTCAGTCGCAAAACAATCAGAGTGAGAGTTAGGAAATTCATATCCTACGACTTGGCTCTACAGCACGATCTAGAACGAGAAAGAAAGGAAATCATCCTAAATGCCCTACAGCCTCCTGTTTATAAGTCTGGCGCGCTTCACACCCATAAACAAGACTCTACTGGATACGGCTCGTAGACACACCCTAGGATGGAACTGCTCTGATACCACTTTTGTCACGACCCAGCTAAGGGCCATGACGGGTACCCGGAGCTAGACTACCGAGCATCACATGTCATGCTCAACCTGAATAAATACAAATTTCAATACAAAATTATCATGGACTAACCTGCATTTACTCCTCGAAACATAAGTATATACATAAGCCCACCAGGTTACAAAATAGTACACAGAATATACACCGAAGAGATCACATAACACCTACTACCCACACATATGTATCTACGAGCCTCTACTAGAATGTTGAAATCATAAGGACAGGACAGGACCCTGCCGTGCCCCAGATATATGCGCAAAAGAATATACCAAAAGTCTGCAACTCCGGAGTGGTGGAGTGATCTTGTATGTATGCTGATAAAACTCCTAGATATCTGGGTCATCTCCCGGTCTACATGTGGGCATGAACACAGCGTCCATAAAAAGAAAGGACGTCAGTATGAACAATGTACTGGGTATGTAAGCCATATATGATAACATAATAAGAAAATATAGAAAGCATAAGAGGAAAGGATAACTGTAACTGCCTGCCTCTTGAGGCGGAATCATGCATGCTCACCTTTACCTTTAAAACATCTCACACATTCATACACAAACTGTCTAAATTAATAACATCATTAGCCCGCGTCCGGGGTAATCACGTCACGCCGCCCACTAGTGGTGTCATGTCCGGCCAAATAGGCACGGGGTTATCACAAGCCGCCCGCCTAAGCGGTGTCATGCCCGGTCATCTAGGCACGGTGCAATCATAAGCCGCCCGCCTTAGCGGTGTCATGCCTAGCCATCTAGGCGCGGTGTAATCATACATATATACTTATCATAAAGCATGCATAAGAACTCAAGTAAAAGCTACGACACTATCGGGGTGACATAAGGTCGAGAACCCCCGATTCAATTATGGAGTATTCATGATCATCATGTCCTACCTTGAAGGAATTAGCGTCCTAAGGTAAGTATAACAACAATGAATAACATCAAGGTATCATATAAGGATCATTAGCTGTCACGCCCCAAAACCCACCCTAGACGTGACCGGCATCCGACGTCATGAACAACATCGGAAGAACCTAAAAAACCCGATAATAATACTTGAACCTGCCAGGTTCAACATTTGCCTCCAACAGTTTATAAAATAAATGTAACAAATCATGAATATATGAATTAAATCAGCGGAAGTCTTTATAATTTAAATAATTCACCCAAAACATGCTAGCGTGCTCGAAAGAGTTAAACGACAACTCTTCTTCTACCCACATTCGAATGTATACTAAGGAGCTTCTAAGAATAAGGAATAAATGTCTAACCCATTGGGACGCAGCCCGAAAACTAATATAAACAAATGGAATTAAATAAATAAAGTGTCCCACGAATGAATGTGTGGGCTCACCAAATCAGCAGCAATAGTAAGTCCTTCCTAAACGCCTGGAGTATCAAGAACCTGCTCTTCTCCGTTACCTAACATACCATCACAAACAACAATGGTATGGCTGAGTACTTCGTACTCAGTGAGTGCCTCGGAGATAATAATTAATAAGAAAATATAGTGCATAATACATAAACAAATCAGTCTTGCAAGTCATTTGATAGCAATGTAACAAAAGTTATTCAGGTTATGTATCTCAATAATAAGTATCAAAACCGATTATAAAGCCTCTTGTCAAGTTACAACTTCAAATATGCCTTTTAAATCAATTAAGATAGTCATCAACAATTCCATAAGAGAATAAGAATGTCACACATGCCAATATAGGCTCAAGAATCAAGCACATTGCGCATAGCGCACCACACCGGAATATATAATTCTCGGTGGCTATCCTTCCTCCCGAATAGCTAGGCATAAATCACACCGGACTATGTAGTACGCGATGACTATCCTTCCTCCCGAATAGCTAGGCATAAATCACACCCCGGGTAGCGAACCCAGCGGTGGCCACTCTTCCTCCCGAATGGCTAGTCATTAACATACTAGGATCCATAGTGGCTACCCTTCCTCCCGAGTAGCTAGGCCAAACACAACAACAAAGTTCATAGCATAGAAGCCGATTCACAATTTGTCTCAAAGTAGTCACACTATCAAATAGCATTAAAGGTCATTATGCTATTACGAAAATCCATAATTTCATAGATAATCATGAAAACGTTTCTACTTCTTTAAACAAGATTACTTTGTCATAGTTCCTTTGTAAAATCATTTTACCAACAATTAACCATTATCACTAAGCATCTCTCATAGAGAAAAACATTCATAATATCTTATACATATATAGGGTTTGTTACAATCTAGGTTTAATGTGGGCTCGTCCCCTCACGCACATTAACCATTAATCAAAGCATGTAATAGATTTCAAGAATGTAAAATCAATCATCATATCATTCAAAACATGCTTTTATAAAGAATCAATCTTTCAAGAGAGTTTGTAAATGAGACATATGAATTACCTTTATATTCAAAAAGGATTTTATTTTTAAAGAGACATACAAATCATCTTTATAGCCAAAAATGATTTTAAAAGAGACATACCTTAATCCCACTAAAAAGCTACTAAATTGAATTCCCAAGGTTCAACAATCACAGATGAATTCCACACGCCCCTATCTTCTTCTTCTTGAAAATACAAGAACTTAGGGTTTTAGAGAGATGATTTGCTATCAAGAGGGGATGGATATGGTGTGGGAATGATCAATATTGAGTGAGAACTCACCTTAGGGTTAAAGAGACTGTTCTAGGGTTCCTTTCCTCAGAAATATTGATTTGAAACGAAGTGGGAAATAACACAACAAAGTAGGACTTAAAGAAAATTCGAAATCAGAAAATAATTCCGGATCAGTGCTAAGTCCGCGTCGCGGGTTCAGCACCTGATCATGTTTTTATTTTGGTCTGCAGCTGATTTCTTCCGTGCTGAGTCCGCCACACGGGTCCGTCACATTTATTTGTTTTTTCTGACAATTAACATTGTCTCAGTAAAATGATCATAACTTTTTGTACATAACTTTTCTTGGGCTGGACAACCTACCATTGGAAAGCTATTTCAAAGATCTACAACTTTCATCAAGGAAGGTTTTCCAAATTTGCAACACATTTTCATGAAAATCGCCCAGAAGACAAACCTACTAAAACTTAGGCGAATTTAAGAGCCCTTAAGAACATCAATTGTTGGTTTCAATTCAAAACAACCATCTTCCACCCGAATTCATCAATAATGGATTCATATAGGTATAATATCATCTTAAAACTAGATTTTTACACATTCACACCTAACTCGAATTTACGGGATGTTACATTATCCCCCCCTTAAGATCATTCGTCCCCGAATGAAAGTTATGGCCTAGGATTCTTTACTAAACCTCAAATTTCCGAATTTCAAGAGTTCTTCTAGCAAGGGGAAACATCCTCAGAGATAACATATGACTAAACATATAACGAACGCATCATTCAAGCCTAAACTCAATTGTGAGATTTATACTTCACTCTAAACTTTCACAAGAAAATAAATCCGAAAGGTTCAACACATACCTGTAGTAGGGAACAAGTGAGGATATCATTTCTTCATGTCCTCCTCCGCTTCCCAAGTAGCTTCCTCAGTGTTATGGTTTCGTCATAACACTTTAACCGACGCTACATCCTTTGTTCTCAACCTTCTAACTTGATGATCTAAAATCTGAACTGGCTCTTCTTCATAAGACAATGCCTCATTAATTTCAATCTGTTCATGATTCAACACATGGGAAGGATTGGTTTTGTACAATCTCAACATTGAAATGTGAAACACCGGATGAACCATGGACATCTCAGCCGGTAATCTCAACTCGGAAGCTACCTTCCCAACCCTTTTCGTAATCTCGTAAGGACCAATATAGCGAGGACTAAGCTTTCCCTTTCTGCCAAAATGCATTACCCCCTTCATAGGTGAAACTTTCAAGAAAACCTTATCACCAACAGTAAATTTCAATTCCCTACGCCTCATGTCCGTATATGACTTTTGTCTACTCGCGCGGTCTTTAGTTCGCACAATAAGATTTACCTTCTCGATCGCCTCATGAATCTGAATCGGGGCCCAACAACTCTACTTCCGTTGGTTCAAACCAACCAATTGGAGACCGACAACGCCTCCCATAAAGAGCCTCATAATGAGCCATCTGAATACTCGCTTGATAGCTCTTGTTGTAAGCGAATTCCATCAAAGGTAGGTATTCATCCCAACTTCCTCCAAAATCGATTGCACAGGCTCGTAGCATATCTTCCAAAGTCTGAATAGTTCTTTCCTCCTGCCCGTCAGTTTGAGGATGAAAGGCAGTGCTCAATTTCACTCTAGTTCCCAACCCTTCCTGAAAGGATGTTAAAAAAATGAGCAGTAAATTGCGTACCTCTGTCAGATATAATCGATGTCGGAACACTATGCAATCTAACTATCTCTTTTAGATATAACTTGGCGTAGTCCGCCACTGTATATGACGACTTCACAGGGAGAAAATAGGCAGACTTTGTGAGTCTATCCACGATAACCCAAATCGAGTCAAACTTGGCCTTTGTGTGGGGTAACCCCATAACGAAATCCATGTTGATCTCCTCCCACTTCCACTGCGGAATCTCAATATTGCTCGAGCCGGGCCTCCGAGCCTTTGATGTTCGACCTTCACTGTTGACGGTTCAAACACTTAGCCACAAGTTAGAAATATCAACCTTCATGCTCTTCCGCGTAGTGTTGTTTCAAATCCTTATACATTTTGGTGGATCCCGGATGAACCGAATACTTGGAACTATGAGCTTCCATCATTAGTTCTTGTAGAAGACCATCAACATCGGGAACACACAATCGTCCTTGCAAAGAACACTATCTTACCACATGTAAAGGAAGTGTACTCACCCCTTTCCACTCCATCTCTCAGCTTTGCAAAAAGTTCATCATCATATTTCTTGGATTTTATCCTTTCCACCATGTCAGACCATGATGGAGTGATTCCTACTAACTCTCCATCTTTGGTTTCATCAAGTCTGACCCCAAGACTAGCAAGTCTTCGAATTTCCCTCCACATGGGCATGTCATGTGCACGCAAATAAGCTAACGTGCCCATAGATTTTCTACTCAAAGCATCAGCAACAACATTAGCCTTACCAGGATGATACAAGATATCCAAGTCACAATCTTTTAACAACTCTAACCACCGTCGAGGTTCAACTCTCTTTTTGAAGATATATTGCGATTTGGTAATCGATGAAAAGCATCATAATGCTCACTATACAAATAATGACGCCAAATTTTCAAGGCAAATACAACTGCAGCCAATTCACGAGGTAGAGCTTTCTTTGTACTAAACGACCCTGGAAAGAAAAAAATACATCTTCACCCAAATAAGAACAACATAGCCCTCACGGGGATTTTTAGCGACTAGAGAAGTCTCAACACGGATAAGGGGTTTCTAACTTCATCTCACTTTCCTAAGAGTTAGGTACTTAAAAGGTTCAACACGTACATGCTTTGACTAGGAAGCGTATAATATATCAATCTAGACAATATACTCCGACAAGAAGGCTAATTCAACAACACATGATTCAAGCTTTACTTACCTCATGCCAAAACTGAAAATAACAAATTAAAGCGTAAATCAACTACATCATCTTCTTAAATCATTATTCGACAAGCGGTTGTTTTCGAGTTTCAAGCCTAAAATAAAGTTCTTTCACTAAACATCAAAATAGCACAAATCTTTTAACCCAGTAAGAATATAACCTCAATGTACGATAATTCTTAATTCACTATAAGAGACCCTCAATTGTTCCCTTCACCCTAACCTCCAGTAGTTGAAACACATCACACCTTAATGATTCCTTTTAGCCTAACAAGATTTCAGCAGAGTTTTCCCGATAACAAGGACTACTTTTGTTTCTATACCTGTCTCAATTTATGAACAACCAAACCCTACAACAGCCATATATACCAAACACCTATAATACAATTTCAGCGACTCTGTACCATCCGTCAAATTATGCATCAGTACAATGTGCACTCCATAACACCACTGTTCACTTGGTTAACATCTGCAACACGAGTTAAAGTCATCTCCATAAAGCACGAGTAACGAACACGTCAGAATAATCCTAACGGAAGTTCAAGCTCTATAGCACAATCCAGAATCAAGAAGAATGAGAAACACCTATTAATTTCCTGGTAGTCTTTCAATCATGCAGATGATCAGACTGCACAAGGAAGACTCCACTAGACACAGCTCCACAAACACAAACAACTCCTAGGACACATTTAAACCTAGGCTCTGATACCAAGCTTGTCACGCCCCAAAACCCACCCTAGACGTGACCGACATCCAACGTAATGAACAACATCAGAAGAAGCTAAACAACACGATAATAATACTTGAACCCGCCAAGTTCAACATTCGCCTCCAACAGTTTATAAAATAAATGTAACAAATCATGAATATATGAATTAAATCAGCGGAAGTCTTTATAATTTAAATAATTCACCCAAAACATGTTAGTGTGCCCGAAAGAGTTAAACGACAACTCTTCTTCTACCCACATTCGAATGTATACTAAGGAGCTTCTAAGAATAAGGAATAAATGTCTAACCCATCGGGACGCAGCCCAGAAACTAATATAAATAAATGGAATTAAATAAATAGAGTGTCCCATGAATGAATGTGTGGGCTCACCAAATCAGCAGCAACAACAAGTCCTTCCTAAACGCCTGGAGTATCAAGAACCTGCTCTTCTCCATTACCTAACATACCATAAAAAACAACAATGGTATGCCTGAGTACTTCGTACTCAGTGAGTGCCTCGGGGACAATAAGTAATAAGAAAATAGAGTACATAATACATAAACAAATCAGTCTTGCAAGTCATGTAAGAGCAGTGTACCAACAGTTATTCAGGTTATGTAACTCAATAATAAGTATCAAAACCGATTATAAAGCCTCTTGTCAAGTTACAACTTCAAATATGCCTTTTAAATCAATTAAGATAGTCATCAACAACTCCATAAGAGAATAAGAATGTCACACATGCCAATACAGGCCCAAGAATCAAGCACATCGTGCATAGCGCACCACACCGGAACATATAATTTTCGGTGGCTATCCTTCCTCCCGAATAGCTAGGCATAAATCACACCGGACTATGTAGTACGCGGTGGCTATCCTTCCTCCCGAATAGATAGGCATAAATCACACCCCGGGTAGCGAACCCATCGGTGGCCACTCTTCTTCCCAAATGGCTAGGCATTAACACACTACGATCCATAGTAGCTACCCTTCCTTCCGAGTAGCTAGGGAAAACACAACAACAAAGTTCATAGCATAGAAGCCGATTCACAATTTGTCCCAAAGTAGGCACACCATCAAATAGCATTAAAGCTCATTATGCCATTACGAAAATTCATAATTTCATAGATAATCATGAAAACTTTTCCACTTCTTTAAACAAGATTACTTTGTCATAGTTCCTTTGTAAAATCATCAATACCAACAATTAACCATCATCACTAAGCATCTCTCATAGAGGAAAACATTCATAATATCTTATACATATATAGGGTTTGTTACAATCTAGGTTTAATGTGGGCTCGTCCCCTCACCCACATTAACCATTAATCAAAGCATGTAATAGATTTCAAGAATGTAAAATCAATTCATCATATCATTCAAAACATGCTTTTATAAAGAATCAATCTTTCAAGAGAGTTTGTAAAAGAGACATATGAATTACCTTTATATTCAAAAAGGATTTTATTTTTAAAGAGACATACAAATCACCTTTATAGCCAAAAATGATTTGAAAAGAGACATACCTTAATCCCGCTAAAAAGCAAATAAATTGAATTCCCAAGGTTCAACAATCACAGACGAATTCCACACGCCCCTATCTTCTTCTTCTTGAAAATACAAGAACTTAGGCTTTTAGAGAGATGATTTGCTATCAAGAGGGGATGGATATGGTGTGGGAATGATCAATATTGAGTAAGAACTCACCTTATGGTTAGAAAGACTTTTTTAGGGTTCCTTTCCTCAGAAATATTGATTTGAAACGAAGTGGGAAATAACACAACAAAGTTGGACTTAAAGAAAATTCGGAATCAAAAAATAATTCCCGATCCATGTTGAGTCCACGTCGCGGGTTCAACACCTGATCATGTTTTTATTTTGGTCTGCAGCTGATTTCTTCCGTGCCGAGTCCGCCACGCGGGTCCAGTACATTTTTTTTATTTTTTCTAACAATTGACATTTACTCAGTAAAACGATCATAACTTTTTGTACATAACTTTACTTGGGCTGGGCGACCTACCATTGGAAAGCTATTTCAAAGATCTACAGTTTTATCAAGGAAGTTTTTCCAAATTCGCAACACAGTTTCATGAAAATCGCCCAGAAGACAAACCTACCAAAACTTAGGCGAATTTAAGAGCCCTTAAGAACTTCAATTGTTGGTTTCACTTCAAAACGACCATCTTCCACCCGAATTCATCAAGAATGGATTCACATAGTATAATATCATCTTAACACTAGATTTTTACACATTCACACCTAACTCGAATTTACGGGATGTTACATTAGCTTCATAGGACTATCATATTTTAAGCTTTGGAGTCTCTAGACTTAGATTCACCATCATCATTGCCATATTCATAACACATCTCTTATCTTTTCCTCATGAGAAGCTCTTGATAATCATAGACTTATAGTTTATGGAATATAAGAGAGTTATGGAAAGATAAAGGAAGTCATATTATAAGGATCATGCCTTAGAAAAAGAAGGGACTAGCCTTACATACCTGGAAATCTATCTAGACAGCCAACGTATACTTCTCGAGCTCGTAAGTCTAAAATAAAATAATATAAACTACAGTTAGGCCGTATACATCCCTTACCATTCATTCCAAGTACGAAAAGGAAATTTAACAAAATTTGGGCAGCATTTCCCCTATAATTCTTACTCCAATCCAACTCCAAAACAACCCACAATATATACAACATCAACAACAACAGCAAGGACAGTATATAATAGTATAATCAAGTGAAAATCTCTTCAAATTTCCATCCAAAATCAGTCCATAAAATAGCCATACCCACAACTCACTTTATGTCTTGTAAAACATATTTTCACACCTTAAAACCAACAAATTCTTTCACACATAATTTAATAACAAAGTTATGATCATCTTCTTACCTTGAATAACTAAAACTACCAAGAAAATCCTTAGTTTTCAACTCAGGGAGCAGCCACGCAACAACCATCACTAGCACGTCACTTCCCCTTCCTAATTCACGCCTTTACGATGATTTCTTGATTAACTTTTGATGGAATCAAGTTAGGAATATTTAAATAGGGTTTGAGAGGGTTTGCATCTGTGGAACTGAAGAAAATAAAGTCCAAATCGTGATATATATATATATATATATATATATATATATATATATATATATATATATATATGCATTTGGACAGTTCTGGAAATTTTGCACCACCTCAACTTCTACGGGTCGTCGACACTTCGATGGCCCATATCTCCCAGTGTCGAAGTGTAAATGCATATCTGCCAGTTGCGTTGGAAAGTGGACTCGCTGAACTTACGAATGCATAGGTTATGGGTTCCGTAACTCCTCATATTCTAGGAGACATGGCCCTCACAATTTAACCAAAAATTTCTGCCCCAAATTTTGCCAAATTTTTAGCAAAGTTTCAACAAACTTAATTTCTTCGATTCGCTTAACATACAACCTTCCCGATACTTACTAAACATGATACCAAGCTCTCATGGATGAAGAATGATCATGTATAATTCCTTATGACCTTGACGACAACCTTGCCTTTTAAATCTTCGTCAACTAACTCACGACAAAACTTTGCGTATAAAAGTACGGGGTAACAATGATATTCGGAGGTGCAGTGGTCAATGGTGTGACTTTTCAGTAGCTAAAAAAAAAGACAAAGGTGTGTATTTAACATTAGAAAAGGGCCCAGGAGGTCCCGAACATGGATGTGATTGCCTACGATGATGAAGATTCTGATGGCCTCGTGCTTACTCATAATGATGCACTGGTAATATCTTTGAATGTTTTAGACTTTGAAATTAAGTGTATCTTGATTGATCCAAGTCAGCTAGCATCATCCAACTGGGGGTCCTTGAGCAAATTAAGCTAGTTGACAAGATGGTGGCCACAAAACTACTAGTCGATTTCAACATATCTAGTGAAATAACCCAAGGGAAGATCACGTTGTCGGCATCCACCAAAGGCATGGAGAAACAAAATTTGTTTGAAGTAATGGATGGAGACACATGGTACAATATCATTATCGAAAGGCCTTGGATTCACGACATGAGGACAGTGCCCTAAACTTATCATCAGGTGGTGAAGTTTCCTACTCCGTACGGTATAAAGCATATTCAGGGCATCCCACATCACATGAAATGTTTGGCATAGCTGTGGTATGAAGCTAGGAAAGGAAAGACAAGAAGTAACAATTACAGAGAGTGTCCCCTTAATCCTGACCCAGAGGTAGAACTCTCGGAGCAAGATGGGATCGAGAAGGGGCTCTTTGGACAAGAATCAAGTACTTAGTTCCTTTCAAGTTCTAGATGATAATGATCCTACTAAGTCAACAGTGAAAGAACTCGAGCAAGTCATCATGTGCGTTGGTTTCCATAAAGAAAGGAATACCATGGTACAAGATTAAGTCCTGAACTCAGGCTTAAATTAATGAAAATTCTTAAAGCTAACACTGATTGGTTTTCTTGGTCGTACTTAGATATGTTAGGTATACCACCTAATATTGTAACTCACAAGCTGAGTTTGGATCCAAGCTTCCCTTCGATAAAATATATTACACCGGCCCACCACTGTCACGCCCCAAATCGGGAAACAAAAATTTAATCATGCTCACAGACAGATACAAGTCAACAAGTCCAAATGGTACAATCAATTACCAGACGATGTCTCAAATACTACGCAAGTCCAAACACAACCATAATTATCACCCAATAACTCAAATATCACCGAAGCTCAATATCAAACAAACTGATAATAAGAACATGTGATGTGTACGCAATTAAATGCAATACAATGATACACACATGCTCCAGGGGGACGATGTCCACCTGCTGACAGTCATGACCCACAGGGGACCGCTAAGTCAATGTAAAGTCATTCCGTATCACACAGCCTAGAATGACTCCCCCATCTAAATCCTTGCTAACCACTCAGTATCATACAACATAGAGATGGCTACGGAAATATAGCAACGGTCGCATGAATCATACTTACCTCCGTCATCACCATTTTCCAATATCAAGACCAAGACATATATATCATGCATATGAGAAAGTATGTCATGCAATGAGAATGCCATAAATAATATATGGATTCCAGTCAATTCATATAATTTCAGCCATCATAGTACAAGTATCACATGAATCCATTCCTTCCAACCAGTCTTCCAAAATACATAGAAAGCACCAATTCACATAAGAAAAGTCAAGCATAACCTAGTGATCTACGGGCCACGAGCCCAAACACACAAGTCACGCAACAGTACCAACCTAAGAATTCCATCCCAAATTTCGCACCCGAAGGTTCACATGATGCCTCCAACAATTCCCTAGTACTACATACGAGTCGCTAACTGAAGTCTAACCAAAAAGTTAAGCCATAACCTACCTGGAGTGCCGAACAGAAATCCCGAACTAATCACGCGAGCGCCTTGCCCTTCCTTAATGCCTCGAAATACTCAAGGTCTATTTATAACGTAATCTAGATTAGAAATCATGAAGAACAATACCCATATTGCTAGGCTTTTAATTTAGCCAACTTAAGCCTATGGAATTTGGGGAAATGGGCCCACAAGGGCAAAACGGAAAATTTGAAAGTGAAACATGCAATTCAGGTCTGAGTGATCAAAACCCACTAATCAATTCCTAAAACAACTCAATATTCACATAAATTTGTATTTAAAGAGAAACCCCCAATTTTAGGTATGAACCCCAACTCTCAAATTCATAAATTGGTTACTAATAAAGAAGGATTCATGTTTTTATAGATATTACCCATCAATTCCATACTAATATAAGCTGATTCCATCAACAAATCAAGGTTTGATAATCAAAAGTTCATTCAAGAACGAAACCCCAAAAACCCTCTTTAATCCTTATGTTATTGGAAGACTCTAGCATGAATTAGGGAGTTTCTAAGGTGCATTATGAATCATAAAGGAAGAATAGGGTTCGATGAACTTACCCCAATGAAAAATTTCCTCAGAATCTCTTGTTTTGCTCTCAAAATTGCTCTAGAACCGAGAGTAATGAATGAGGAGTGATAGGGTTTGAAAATGGACCAAAAGGATTTAAGTCCCCATCGACCGCTACAGCGGCCCGCAGTCCGCTATGGCGGAACCGCTGCACCTGTGACATGACCGCCACGGTGGTCACTACCGCTTTAGGGGTATGACCATCACCACGGTACTGGTATCACTGCGGCGGACACCAATCACCAGAAAGTTACACAACTCCACAAGTCTCAACCCGAAAATCGACTATCACCCGAGGCCCCACAGATACAAAGAAGACATGCATACACACATAAAAACATGCCACGAACTCACTCGAGCGACAAGGAAATGGAATGGAAAAAAATTACCTGAATCAGCGAATAACTGGGATCTCTTGCGCATATGAGACTCGGTCTCCCAAGTAGCCTTCTCAACAGGACAACTCTGTCTGGAAAGCCTTCCAGAAATTGCAAGTAAAGCGGGGACCTTGAATAAAAAAGCTGCCTTTATCGAAATTCTTTGATTCGATATAGCCATACCCCTGAAAGCGATCAATAGGTCCCACGAACAATTCACAAACAGCACAAACTGTCACGACCCAACCCCATAGACCATGACTAGTGCCCGAGCTGGGCACCCAAACACAATCACTAATCCGAATCACATACAGATAGCTTATACGGACGCAAATATCAAACACTGTCTCAGATTATACCAAACTGTCGCAAACACATCTCAAACACAACCATGTATATATCAGAAGCCGACAAGGCCATCAAATGGCGCAACGGCCCAAAACATGTACAAATGCAAGCCGACAAGGCTGCCACGGCGAATGGGGTCGCCCAGAACATATAATATACAAACACACCTGTACAGAATAGGCCTAACCCACATATACGTCTACAGACCTCTAAACAGACAAACAGAATCATATGACGGGACAGGGCCCCGCCGTACCCCTGAACAAACTCATACAAATGCAGCGAACGGATATATACCAAAATGTGGCTCCGGAATAAGGGGAGCACTCCAAACAACAGAAAAGGGTGTCCTAGACTGGCGGATCACCAAACTGTGCGTCTGTACCTGCGGGCATGAAACGCGCCCCCCAAAGAAAGGGGGTCGATACGAAATATGTCTGAGTATGCAAAGCAGAAAATATAGTATACAAATCTGAGTCATAATCGAAATAGAGGTACAGAAAGTAAATGCATTTCCAAAATATCAAAGTGTTTACTTTCAAAATAGAAATCATGCATAGGGCTCAGAAAATATGGTCGCCCGCCCGTCGATGGCGCCATAACACAGCATAACACCAGAAAGTTTCAAATCTCTATATCCCCATCACACATCATACACAGCATAACGCCATACACAGCATATCACCAAATATAAGCGGAACCTGGTCCTCGAGCGAGGGGCTCGGTGAACCATAAACACAAGCATAACACCGGAGTATAACAAAGTGCGCACGACAACGAACCGGCCGGGACTCGGCGAAAGATACAACAGAATGCACGAGCAGAGTCGTGAGTAACCATATGTAAAAAATCATTATCATAGACTCAAAAGATAAGTAAAATGACCATACTTGGAAATCGGAATAATAGCCAAACCAAATTCTTTCAAAAGTCATCAGGATTACAAAAAGAAGAGTCGCGGGACCCACGGACGGGTGTCGACCCGAGCCGGGCCCGCCTATGAAAAACATACTCATCATACGCCATACAACCTCCTACGAGCATATCGGGGCAATCCGAGCCTTTCTGTGAAAGATACGGGCGTTCGTAGTTACGGAATTCTTTAAAAATGAAACTTTTTATGCAACATTTGAAATCCGAATATTCCAAAGGCATAAAGGCCAATATTTCATCATATCAAACATACGAATTCCAAGAAATGAATAAGAGTCATAAACATGCTCGGATTGCGAGAATCGAATTTCCTCGAGGCTCGTGTCATAGCCTATTTGTAACTAAGGCATGCCAAAAGAAGAAAGGATTGAGCTTTACATACCTCGAACGCTTCCAAAGCTACTCCAAACTCAAGCTAATCTCAACCTACGCCTCGGGCTCCCCAAGGTCTACAAATAAGTCAACGGATATCAAATATTAGCTATAGCCATTTAGGCATTTAATTCCAAACTAACACTAAATTCTACAGAAATTTGGGCAGCATTTCTCCTGTAAATAGGCCAACCCCGAGAATTTAACTCGGCCAAATCAACAACAACAACAACAACAACAACAACCAACCTAGCAACATTAATAATCAATCCGAAAGGCAATACAACATTAATAACTCTCTTTTTCATCATTCAACAACTTTCAATATATTCGATTCAACGGCTTGCATTCAAGCCCACATCAATGCTTATACGTTCCAATACTAACCCGAACCCATACCAACAATATTCAAAGACATCTTAAACAATTCAAACAATATTTTCAACAATCCAACAATTGCTCCAATTTACCCGAAAATAGTCCCCAAACCCGAGAACCTCACTATAACACACTCCTCATTTCCAAATCATGATTTGCACCAACAATTCACATTCTAACAATGCTATTCTCATCAATATACAAATTAAATCAAATGCACAATAATCTTCAAATCAGCCCGCAACACTTACAACATCAATTCGAGTCATTAAACTCTTATCGTCAACATATAATTCATAACGAAAACATTCAAAATTCCAAATAGAATTAATTCATTCTTGTCATATAATATGACCTACATTCGGCCAACACTACATATATACATATAAATGATCCTCATTCATTTCTTCACCCTACAACAATTAAACATGCTACATAAAATCAATTCATCATCTCAATACAAACCACACACCTACACGGCCAAATCTCATACACACGGCCTCAACTCCAACATACTATATTTCATGATTTTCATCCATTTTTGCATACTACAACATGCATACAACATTCATAACACATAAAACAAGGTTAATTCTTACCTTTCTTCTTCAACTTCACCAATAGGCTAGGGTTTGCAGGGATGAAAACGGATGGTTGGATGACCCGAATAACACTTCCACATTACTTAGGGACCTCAAATTAGTGGATTTGCATCAACGAAAAATTTTTGGGATGGCTAGAATTGGACTTCAATTTTCTTGCTCCTTGGCCGAGAGCCTCTCTATGGAGTTCTTCAACTTCTTATTTTTTTGCTAAGTGTAGAAATGAATAAAGATGACTTGGTGATCATCTTTTATGCTTCCACCTAAATTGCACAAGTGTCCATGGCCCACACACATGTGTTGGACCAATTAAAATTGTCCACAAAGTGTGTGGGACCAATCCAGTCCACACGGCCAGCATGGCATTTTTTTGCATGATTTCCAACTTTCACAAATTCCATTTTTGGTCCCAAATTTCCTAAGTGTTCCATGCCAACAAATTCATGCATAAGTTATGTCTTAAAATGAAATCGAAGGTCAAAAATCCCGACTTTGTATCCTGGAATGGTTTTGTCCCTAACTTATCATAGTGAAACCGGATTGTCCCAATGTACAAAATACGGGATATAACACAAACCTTTAGGCACAACGCAAACATAGCCCACTCCGAACTGGTATAATACTCTGATTTCGCTAACCTTTCTTTCACCCTCCTCAAGTCATTCTTCGTACCACTATTTCTTAGAAACACACAAAGACAAACCCAAAACCATGACTTACTCTTACTAGAAAAGAATTCTTGCTTTATCAGAGCAACTCTAAGCAATACCATCAAACAGATCTTACTCATAACCGACCCTACTAGTTCTAAGTCTTCTTAAACCTTCACTTGCAATTCAGGAAACATACTATTGAATACCTCGCCGAGCCAAGTTCATAGGAAACCATCCGATCAGTCTAAAGACCTTTCACAACCAAGTACCTCCTCACATCATTACTAAGTATCGACATAAATTATTACATCTGTCCAAATAGCTGCTCTTGGTAAACTATCTTCAAGTCCACTCGCAAACCCTGATAAAGCTCGGTAAACCTGTCGTACCTCAAATCCAAATTGGAACTCATCGAATCCGTGAAGGTGATTTACTGGGAACCCATAAGTCCTTCTGGAGATATGAACACCATTTATCAAGTTCCAATCAAACCACACTGACCCGAAATGAATGCACCACCCCTGAATATTATCAATAACCACTCGAACTGACTCCAAATTTTTGAAACCAATCACAGTCCTACCACGCATCTGTGGTGGAAAATTTTAATCTTTTCCTCATGTAATATATCCATCACTCTCAACTCCAAAAGATTAATCATGTCCAAGTTGTCAACTAAGTACCGAAGAACTATACGTTATGAACGTAACCTTAGAGTTTCTCAACCCTTACCCGGTATGCGAATCTAATACCACCCCAAAACTTTTTGACGCAAAAACCTGTAGCCTCATATAATAATCCTTTAACCATCGAACCTCCCATTGTAATACCTCGACAAGCCCATAACATTTCCAAAAGTATCAAATCTCGGAACCTCTTGCGCCAACCTAGCACAATAATCTCTAAGTCCTTTATATCAAAAAATATACCTCCAAGATATCCAGTCAATATTACTTGCAACATAGACACTTACCATGAATACGGTCCCATCTCGGGAATATAACTCTAGCCCTCACATAACAGGAATTTCCACAAATCCTTTCTCTTAAAGCACACTAACTCATCCACTGCAGAGTGTTACAAACTATCTAACGGTGAACCACGCAAGCCACTTCCTATAAACCTTGACATGTCGGTTACCTGAATTTTTCTCCTCAGTAATTGATGGTCACAAAACCTCACAGAACTTCGCCATTTCACTTAGTCCATTTCAGTAGTTCCTTCTTTAAGCGTACTCAACAATCACACCCCATCTGAAATATGCCAGAAACCATCACTACAATCCGAACTGACCCAAGTAATCCCGAAGACGTACCTCATTCTTGCCGATTCTCGATCAACTATACCTCTCCTTAACTTTTCGATTCCTCAATTTATAATCAAACCACAATCATCATCACCGTAACCATTTCTTGAACCCACTCAATAGAATACCGCATAATCATAAGTCTTGCAAACTAGCCGAGTCAATCCTGAAGATAGAAGCATACGACACACTCTACACACTAGAGTTCCTTAAACACATTCGACTCTAAAACTGATTAATCTCTAAATTCGAAATTCTCTCTATGACTCAAATTTATCCAAACCTCACCATTAATTTACCACTTTGACGTCCCAATTGTCGAACCAGAATGCCTCTAACCATTCAAGCGGTTAACCCTTCATTCGATCAACTCGACAGGATAACAATACCAATAATAGCAGGAACTAGCCGAAACTAACACCACATGTACAAAGCTCTCAACCCAGTCCAATACTAGATGCAATACCTGATAGCTCCTTGAATAATAAAACTTCACACTTGTTCACTACTAGAGTCATTCTTACTAGTCAACCACTGGCTCCCATTGGCCCACGGCCTATCCGAATTTACCAACTCGACACAGAAACCTTATGTATATTATACCATACATGACCGTAAATTACTGTCAATCCAACTAGTCCTTGATTCCACAATATCCTTATCATTCCTCTAGACACGAAGACCCGACGAACATACCTCTTTACTGAAAGACCCGAACCACAACTGCCCAACATCTTAAGTCTCTACTCATCACAAGTAACCCTGCTTTTCGTCTAGAGCCGATAACCACCTTTTGGGAAAGATCCTACAAGCCACTAGCATAAATTCACGTCGAAGCCCAACTCAAATTCTCATTACCAAATACAAATCCACTCTCATACCAATTGCAAACTCATTTTAACAAGCACGTCAGATACCAATTGTTTTCTTCCCAATAGTGGAGATTAACCTATCCAAATCCTCTTTCTTAATCCTCCATCCCATTAACGCGAAAAGTATAATACCAAAATACCTTAAAAAGTCTTATTTCGCTACACGCTTCCCCAAAAGTCGTCCTTTATGTTCTTATTCCCAACTTCTCTTATTTATTACACGTGGTCACCATACTTTGCCGAATCCGATGATCCTTATTGATCTTACACTCGTCCCCGCATATCGATGATCTAGTACCCTACCACTGATGAATCATTGACCTGCCATAGGTACACTAGTGCCACGCGCACCATCACAGAGCCTTGACGGAGTTGAAACTTTTCCTAAAACCAATCATATCATCGAACACATCACTCTTGTTAAGCCGAGAATACCCTGTGCTACTTCCGAGCAACCCAGTACTGAAAACAGGGAGATCATTCGACCCTTTGTACCATTTTTACCATTTACAAAGAAACCCCCACAATAAACAAGTCTTCAATATAATCCCACTCAACTGAATCCTCAAGCCATAACTAGAAATTGAACTTGGTCACGCATCTGAATCAGGATGACACACCTCGTACCCTACCGCAACACGTCATAACAAAACTGATCGCATAAGAATTTAAGAACGAGTTTTCACTATTCAAGGGAGAACAAGACAAGGACATTCAGATACCAATTGGAATCAGCTAGATACCAATTCGAATGAGGTAGCATGAAGGAATAAAAGAAGGAAAATTTTCTAAAGTCCTATAGCCTCTCGCAGATAAGTATGGAGCTCTTTATACCGATCCGTAAGACTCTACTAGACTTGCTCTTGTACTTATAGACCGGGTAACCTAGTGCTCTGATACCAACTTGTCATTCCCTAACTCAGGAAACGAAATGATAATCATGCTCACAAAAAGTTACAAGTCAACAAGTCCAAATAGTACAATCAATTACTAGACGATGTCTCAAATACTACACAAGTCCAAACACAACCATAATAATCACCCAATAACTCAAATATCACAAAATATCAATATCAAACCAACTGACAAGAAGCACATGTAATGTCTATGCAATGAAATGCAATGCAATAATACACACATGCTTTGGGGGGACGATGTCCACCTCTCGACAGTCATGACCCATGAGGGACCGTTAAGTCCATGTACCGTTATTCCGTATCACACAGCCTAGAATGACTCCCCCGTCCAAATCATTGTTAACCACTCCGTATCATACAGCATAGAGATGGCTATGCAAATATAGCAGTGTTGCATGAATCATACTTAACTCCGTCATCACCATCTTCCAATATCAAGACCAAGACAGATATATCATGGATATGAGAGAGTATGTCATGCAATGAGACTATCATAAATAATAAATGGATTCCAGTCAATTCATATAATTACAGCCATCATAGTACAAGTATCACATGAATCTGTTCCTTCCAACCAGTCTTCCAATATACATAGAAAGCACCAATTCACATAAGAAAAGTGTTATTGTTACACCTCGCATTTTATGCGTATTCGGAAAAATTGGAAACAAGTCGGAATGGTAGGAATTAAGGTTCTAATTGGATTCTACTTAGTGTGCATGGGATGTTTAAGGAAGGTTAAGGACATTGTAATGTATTGATTTTGTTTGGTTCATAAGTTGGCTATGGGAAATGTAGATGTGGAAATATCGGAAAGGACTAAGGGCAAAATTGGAATGTCGGAAAATGATTTCATGAATTACCAATCATATGAACTAAGAAAATTGGGCTTGGAAAAATTTGAAAAAAATTGAGGCCCAACCCATGAAGTGGCCGGCCATGGCTTGGTTAAAAATTAAATCCATGCCATGTGCAAGGTCATGTGACAAATTAAATTATAAGGGGGCAAAGGTTCATTAATTTTCTAGAGAATTCAAGACAAGGAGAGAAGGAGAAAACAAGAGAAAAATTAAGAACCAAGCATAGTGGCCATTCGGCCAAGATGAAGGAAAACCAACCTTCAAAAATCTTGATTCCAAAATTATTTTCTTGTGATATTTATACCAAATCAAGGTCCCTCTACAACGTGGTGCAATTATTTCGGAAGATAAGTCATTGGTTTCTTCAATTCAACACTTGAGGAAGTGAAGAAGTTTGGAGAAAAAGGTAAGATTTCATTCCATTTATTTATGTTATGAAGGTTGATTTGTGTTGTGGAGTATGTAAATGAGTAGAATATATGGAAAAATGGAAGGTTGCAAAGTTGGTGTGTATGTGTACATATGGCCGAATATAGGTAGTGTGATTATGTTGAATTTTGTGTTGTATTTTAGTTGTGGTTATTGTGGAGTTTGTATTAGAAATGAAAGTTGAACAAAATGGGATGGAATTGGAATTTTGCATCTTGGCCGTGTGGTGTATGGCAATGGAATAGTAATGGATTTATTTTGTTTAACATGCTAATGGTGTTATTGTGATCTTGGCAATGTAAATGAAGCATATATGGAGTAAGTTTGCATTGAAACGGAATGTAGGAACTTATGTCGTATTTTTATGATTTTATGACATTATGGGAATTAAGTTGTTAAGGTGTAAATTGTTGTTGTTGGAGATGAATTAGTAAGTAGAAAATGCGTTGGAATGGTTTTGTCTCATATATATGAGAATTTTGGATGGAATATGGAAATTGATGAAAGTATTGAATATTGGACATATAGCTTGAAATGCTCTTAGTTTATGTTTAAATGATCTCAAATTAGTGAATAAATATGTAAACGTTCATGTTGGTTCGAATGTGCGTAAATGGATTGAAAGTTGACATACTATGTAGCAAGGAGGACTACTTATGTTGGAATATGTTTTGGATTGGTTGTTGTTGACTATTTTGAGCCGAGTTGAATCTCGGGGGTGCCACATTTATAGGGGAAGTGCTGCCGAAATTTCGGTAGCCAAATAGAAACCAAGATTGAAATGTCGGCTTGCATGAATAGTAACAAGTAACCGGTAAGAATGACCATTTGCAGATTTTCGACGAAACGGGATTTGATCTTTGGCGATCGTGAAAGCGAGGTAAAAGGTATGTAAAGCTTACCTATTCTTTATTTGGCACGTCCTAGACCTATTAGGCCGAAAACGGAACTTTTGGGATAATTCTGCTCCTAGAAATTCGAGTTTGATTTTGAATACTATTCATTCAATACAATTGAATCATAAAGCTAGCTTTTGGGTATAAGGATGCTTCAATCTTCGTATCTTTTGCAAATGAACCCGAATCGCTTCGAAACTTTCCAAAATAACTTTATGGAGCCCAATGATTAAAATTTACGCCCGCCACCTCATTTGACCCGAGGTGGGCCCGCTATTCCCGAACTTACTTCTATTATGCAAATGAATGATTTTTGAACAATATTTAAAAGAAAACGTTTTAACTACTCCTCTATTTATTACTTAAAATTTGTTTTAACTATTCCGTTAAGTTCTATGATATGTATCACAAATCCGAACGTTTTGTTCCGACATAACCCTCCGTGATGTCCGAAAGGTACGTGCTATGACTCCGTCCGATTTCATTGATTTGATTTGTCATCTGATATGCCTCATCGAGTCTCGGAAATATATATGTTATTTTTATTGCATTAGTTTCTCACTACTCCACTCGTGGATGCCTCAATGTTTCCCCCACCGAGCCCGGGCCGGGATATGTTCTCAAGCGTATACCTCGCATTGTTCGCCGCGCCCGGTGTGAGGGCGGTATATACGTACATGGGTTGTGGTGTATGATGTGCCATGTACGCTTATGCGTCGATGTACGTTGATTATGTTCGATGTGGCCACTTGGTATGTTCGATCCGTTTCGGAGATATTCCCTACTCGAAGTATGATGTGTTTTGGCGCGGGACCGAAGGAGCGCCTCGCTCTCGTTCGCCGAGTCCCATAGCGGGGCCGGCTTTTGCATATGTTTTTACGCATGCATTACGTATGACTTCGGTACGCATTTTTGATTAGCTATGCACCTAGTTCGTTTTCCGCACATTACGTTCGATTTTAGTTTTGTTTATTACATTTTCTCGCTTTACATATTCGCACATTTTCCGTCGACCCCCCTTTCTTCGGGGGCTGCGTTTCGTGCCGCGCAGGTACAGACGACTGATTTGAGGATCCGTTGCTTAGGTTATCTGCTCAGCTGTTAAAGTGCTCCTCTGTCCGGAGCCCATATTTGATATGAGATTTTCTGCTGCATATGTACGTATTTATTCTGGGTACGGCGGGGCCCTGTCCCGTCATATGATTATGTTTTTGTTCTGTAGAGGTCTGTAGACATGTGGTGTGGGTTCTGTATATGTTTCGTGAGAGTTGCGTACGTTTAGAGTTTATCTATGTTTTGTGACGGCCTTATCGGCCTTCGTGCGGCATGCCCACTTGTCCTTGTTAAATTATTATTCCTGCTTATTTGTAATATTTTGCTAATTTAGGTTAAGGTACGTACGAGTGCCCAACTAGGGCACGTGTCGCGGCCTACGGAACTGGGTCGTGACAGTTATATCCCGTATTTTGTACATTGGGACAATCCGGATTAACTATGATAAGTTAGGGTCCAAACCATTCCGGGATGCACAGTCGAGACTTTTGACCTTCGATTTTGTTTTAGGACCTAAGTTGTTCATGAATTTGGTTGTATGGGACATTTAGTAATATTTGGAACCAAAAGTGGAGTATTTGAAAGTGGGCAATTATTGAAAAACAAGGCCCTTTGGCCGTGTGGTTTGGCTTTGTCCCCACACATGGTGTGGCCAAATATAATTGGTCCAACCCATGTGTGGGCCATGGACACTTGTGTAACATATATGGGAGCACAAAAGATGACTAAGTAGTCATCTTTTCATTCTCTACACTTAGAAAAAAAAAAACAAAAAAGAAGTTGAAGAACAACAACCATACCTATTCGGCCAAGAACCTTGGAAATTCAAGTCAAAAATTAGCCATCCCAAAATTAGTTCATCCTAGAAAATCCACTAATTGAAGGTCCCTAAGTAGCGTGGAAGTGTTGTTGGAGCGATCAAACCGCTAGTTTTTCATCCTAGCTAACCCTAGCTAGTTATGAAGTTGAAGGAAGAAAGGTAAGATTTAATCATGTTTTATGTGTTATGAATGGTGTATGCATGTTGTAGTATGCTAAAATGGATGGAAATCATGAAATATGGTGTGTTGGAAGTGAGCTGTGTGCATGGTGTGTTAGCCGTGTGATGTGTGTGTTGTGTTTAAGTGATGAGTTAAGTTCTATGTAGCATGTTAATTGTTGCAGTGTGAAGAAAAGAATGAGAATCATCAACATATGTATATGTGTAGTGTTGGCCGAATATGGGTCATATTATATGACAATGAATGAATTAATTCTATGTGGAATTTTGAATGTTGTCGTTATGAATTCTATGTTAGAAATGAGAGTTTAATGACTCAAGATTGATGTTGTAATTGCATGGGCTGATTTGGAGAATTATGTGTAATTAATGTAATTTGTATATTTATGAGAATGACATTGTTAGAGTGTGGATTGTTGGTGCAAATCATGATTTGGAAGTGAGGGATGTGTTATGGATGGGTTCTCGGGTTTGGGGACTATTTTCGGGTAAATTGGAGCAATTGTTAGATTGTTGGAAATGTTGTATGAATTGTTTAAAATGTCTTTGAATATTGTTGGTATGGGTTTGGGTTGGTATTGGAATGTATGAGCGTTGATGTTGGCTTGAATGTAAGCCGCTGAATTGAATATATTGAAAGTTGTTGAATGATGTAAAAGAGAGTTACTAATGTTATGTTGCCTTTCGGATTGATTATTGATGTTGCTAGGTTGGTTGTTGATGTTTTTGTTGTTGATTTGGCCGAGTTAAATTCTCGGGGTTGGCCTATTTACAGGAAAAATGCTGCCCAAATTTCTGTAGAATTAAGTGCTAGTTTGGAATTAAATGCCTAAACGTCTATAGCTAATATTTGATATCCGTTGGCGTTGTGTAGACCTTGGGGAGCCCGAGACATAGGTTGGAATTAGCTTGAGTTTGGATTAGATTTGAGAGCGGACGAGGTATGTAAAGCTCAACCCTTTCTTCTTTTGGCATGCCTTAGTTACAAATAGGCTATGACACGAGCTGCGAGAAAATTCTATTCTCGCAATCCGAGCATGTTTATGACTCTTATTTGTCTCTTGGAATTCGTATGTTTGACGTGATGAAATATTGGTCCTTATGTCTTTGGAAAAATTTGGTTTTCAAATGTTGCATAAAAAGTTCTGTTTTTAAAAGAGTTCCGTAACTACGAACGACCGTAACTTTCACAGAAAGGCTCGGATTGCCCCGATATGCTCGTAGGAACTTTTAAGGCATATGATGATTATGTTTCCCATAGGCGGGCCCGACTTGGGTCGACACCCATCTGTGGGTCCCACGACTTTCCTTTATGTACTTCTGATGATTTTTAAAAGGATATGATATGACTACTATTCCGATTTCAAGTACGATCAGGTTACTTATCTTTCGAGTTTATAATAATGATTCGATAACACATGATGATTTTAGATTTCATGGGCGGGCCCGAATTGATTTAACGTATTTCCGTGGTCCCCGAGATTTTCATTTGTAAAGTCCTAATGACCTGTTTTTGAACAAACTTAGCATGATTTCCGTTTTGACTCTCGAGTGTCGACTACTTGCTTATCCATTGAAACAGTAATGTCGTAATGATGAATGTTCATATGATCCTGATACGTACTTACGATTTTCTAAAAGTTCTGTTTGATATCTTCCCGAGTGATGTTCGGAGAAACTTGATCGACTATTATCTTGGCTTTAAAAAGAGAGTTTGTTTTGATCACTCCATTGAGTCTGTGATGATGTTTGGTGTGCATATGGTTTCGCACTACTCTGTTCGTGCGAGCTGTTATTATTCCTATTCATCGAGTCCCGGGCCGGGTATGTATTCGTGCACAGATTCCCTGCATTATTCACCGAGTCCCTCACTAGAGGGCCGGGTACGATATATATATGATGATATGATGATATGGGGATGGCAGCCAGGATGGCATATGATGATTCTACCCATCGAGTCCCGAAAGGGCCGGGTACGCTATTCATCGAGCCCCTCACTAGAGGGCCGGGTACGGTATATGCATATATATGATGACATGATTATTATATGATTTTACTCACCGAGTCCCTCATTAGAGGGCCGGGTACGGTATGTATGTATGATTATATGATGACTACGCATGATGATTATATGACCTTATCCACCGAGTCCCTCATTGGAGGGCCGGGTACGATGTGCGTACATTATGATTCGATGAGATGATATGGACACGTACGATATATGATTTAAAGGCAAGTCTTTTGATTTTTCTGATTACTATACTCGTTTCTGTAAATTCCAGTCCGGCTACGCTTATGTCTATTGTATTCCATGCTTTACATATTCCATACTGACCCCCTCTCTTCGGGGGCTGCGTTTCATGCCCGCAGGTACAGACGCACAGTTCCTAGGGATTCTACTGGCCACGAGCCAGAACACACGTCACACAACAGTACCAACGTAAGAATTCCATCCCAAACTTCATACTCGAAGGTTCAAATGATGTCTCCAACAATTCCCTAGTACTAAATACGAGTCGCTAACTGAAGTCTAACCAAAAAGGTAAGCCATAACATACCTGGAGCGCCGAACAAGAATCCCAGACAAATCACGCGAACGTCTTGCCCTTCCTTAATGCCTCCAAATATTCAAGGTCTATTTATAACGTAATCTGGATTAGAAATCATGAAGAACAATACCCATAATTCTAGGCTTTTAATTTGGCCAACTTAAGCCTATGGTGTCACGACCCGACTAGGGGCCATGATGGGTACCCAGAGCTGACTACCGAGCACCACCCATTATGCTAGTTATATTACCCAACCTGAACATACATAATCTCACGACTGCCAAAAGTGATATACAAAATATACATTGATGTATCCATAAGACAACTACTACCCACACATACGTATCTACGAGTCGCTACTAGAATAGTGAGACATAAGGGCGGGATAGGACCCCGCCATACCCAAATATATACACAAAAGAATGCATCAATAACTGGCACCTTCGGAGTAATGGAGTGCTCCTATGTAGCTGTTGGATAGCTCCGAAGAATCTGGGCCGCCTCCCTGCCTACCTGTAGGCATGAACACAGCGTCCAAAAAGAAAGGACGTCAGTACGAACAATGTATTGAGTATGTAAGGCATATACGATAACATAATAAGAAAACATAGAAAGCATAAGAAGGAAAGGTAACTGTAGCTGCTTGCCTCTTGAGGCGGAATCATGCATGCTCACTTTTACCTTTCAAATATGTCACACATACATACATAATCTGTCTGAATCGATAACATCATTAGCCTATGTCCAGGCCTCCTGCGTCCGGGGTAATCATATCACGCCGCCCACTAGTGGTGTCATGTCCAGCCAAATAGGCACGGTGTTATCACAAGCCGCCCGCCTTAGCGGTGTCATGTCCGGCCAAATAGGCACGGTGTTATCATAAGCCGCCCACCTTAGCGGTGTCATGCCCGGCCATCTAGGCAAGGTGAAATCTTACATATATACTTATCCTGAAGTATGCATAAGAGTTCAAGTAAATACTGTAACTCTATCGGAGTGACGTAAGGTCGGTAACCTCCGATTACATTATGGAACATCATGATCGTCATGTATCACCTTGAAGGAACTTGCACTATAAGGTAAGATTATCAATAATGAATAGCACCAAGGAATCCTGTAAAGATCATTAACATCATAATAACATCATATCATTATCAAGGAATATATCTCATCTCCATCTCGTAGGAGACTTTTAATACTCTTTAGCTTTCATCTTTTGGAATGCAAGAAGGTCATGGGAATTACCGGAAAGGAGTTACAATATATATATATGAATCATGCCTTTGAAGGAAGGGCTAGCCTTACATACCTTTATATCTTTTTAACTCTATTGCCTACTTGCTTGCCTTTCGAGCTCACGATGCTACCTTCATGAGAATTTTGGACTAAAATTAGACAACCGGAAACATACTTAAGCTTAAGCTAAAGCAACTAAAAGTTAATGGAAATTTGGCGACACTTCCTTTGTCTCGATAACTTCTTCCATGAAATAAGATAACCCTCAAACATCAATAAGAACACTCATGATAATATAATCAATAGATTCCTTAAGTTAAACATTGTTTACTTCTTAAATCCACCTTCAACATCATCCATAACCATACCTATATTACAACATCATATTCATTCTCATAGAATACTCCTTTAATATCATTCGTATCATTCACCACAAGTTTGTACTCATAACATGTCAAGAACTATTATTCAAGTTAAGTCATTAATCAAGAGTATCACTATTTCCATATTTGTACTCCATATTCTCCTCCCTTCCATAATCCAAGTCTTTTAATCTCTCAATACTCTTAATAACATGAATGGAACATAAAACTTACCTTTGATGATGTAGGAATGGACTTTGAATGGAACTACTTCATTTGGAGAAAACCCTACTTCAACATCAAAGAGATTCTTGGTTTTCATAAACCCTAGAGAGTATCCTTGCACTTTATTCTACTAATTCTTGGTGTTTACTCCTTGATTTCCCTTGGATATATGATGATATAATGAGAGAATTTTTCTAGAACCTTCAAGACTTAGAGAGAGACTCAAATCTAAAAATTTGGAGCTCAACTCGTCTATTTATAACTGAAACTGGAAAGTTCCAGAGAAGCGGTTCGACGAGCGGGTTGACGGTCACGTCGACATGTTGACGGACCATCGACTTGCTCCTTAGACTTTCTTCTGTAGATCAGAAGTTGCAGAGTGCTACTGATGGCAGAGATCGACGACTCGTCAACGTGTCGACGGTCCGTCGATGTATCTCGTCGATCTGCTTCTACAGATCAGAATTTTCAGAGCATAGTGAAGGTGCATATTGATGGTCTATCGATAATGTCTAATGTCTGCAGACTTCCCTGAATCTGCTCAGCCTGCGTCGGTTCAATCTGTTTAACATCTAACCCCGCAAATCTCTAGGACTACCTGCTGGTACACTGTGTTCAATATTCTCTACCTTAACTTTCTCCAATAAGTTTTCTTCTTTTTTTTTTCCCTAAATGTCTTTGGAATCTTAATTAGAATCATTAAGTATCCCTTCTTACTAGTAGGGACATCATATACACCTTAACCTACGTTAGCCTATTCACCGTACAACGACATGAATTTTTTTGAGGTGTAACAGTCTTCCCCCCCCCCTCCCCCCCCCCCCCCCAAAGACATTTGTCCTCAAATGTTAAGTTCTTGGGGATTCTACAGAAATTTTGTCAGAGTTTTTTCTGTAATATGGCACTACCACCCTATCACAACAACCCACAATAACATTGCCTCACAGGGCTACAACACAATGGCAAGAGGATGTGGCCATACCCGAACAAAAGCATTAAAAGAAAGCGTTACATATCTTATGATAATGGCGTCTCATCTTGAATCTCCTCCGAGGTGGAAACAATTACGGGTACTTGGACTTCATGTTTTCCTCCGCTTCCCAAGTTATTTCTTCTGGGTTATTGTTTCTCCATAAGACCTTGACTGAAGCTACCTTTTTGTTCCTGAGCTTCCGCACCTGCCTATCTAGTATGGCAATGGGCACCTCTTCATAGGCCAACTTCTCAGTAATCTGGACATCATCTATCGGCATAATTCTGGATGGATCTCCAACACATTTGCGGAGCATCGACACATGGAAAATTGGGTGGACTGATTCAAGCTCTGGAGGTAAATCCAGTTCATAAGCTACTTGGCCCACTTTGCGTACAATCTTATAAGGTCCAATATATCGGGGACTAAGCTTTCCCTTCTTGCCGAATCTCATTACGCCCTTCATCGATGACACTTTCAAGAACATCCAATCATTAATTTGGAATTCCAAGTCTCGTCGGCGGTTGTTCGCATAGGATTTTTGGCGACTTTGAGTTGTCAACAATCGTTCTCTAATAAGCTTGATCTTTTCCACTGCTTGCTGGATTAATTTTGGACCTATTAATTGTGTCTCCCCGTCTTCGACCCATCCAATTGGCGACTTACACTTCCTTCCTTACAAAGCTTCGTACGGGACCATCTGGATCTTTGGAATGATAACTGTTGTTATAAGCAAATTCAACAAGTGGCAAATGATCCTCCCAACTACCTCCGAAGTCTAGTATATATGCCCGTAGCATATCTTTCAAGGTTTGAATAGTGCATTCAGCTTACCCATCAGTTTGTGGGTGAAATGATGTGCAAAGTCTCACTTGAGTACCCAAACCTTCTTAGAAAGACTTCCAGAATTTAGCAGTAAATTGTGCTCCTCGTTCTGTGATAATAGACACCGGGATACCATGAAGTCGCACTATCTCCTTAAGATACAACCTTGCATAATCTTCTACTGAATATGTGGTTTTGACCGGAAGAAATGGGCTGATTTTGTGAGTCTATCAACAATCACCAATATGGATTCATACTTATGCCGGGAACGAGGCAAACCTATAATAAAATCCATGTCGATCACTTCCTATTTCCAGGCTGGAATTTCCCCGGCTTGTAACAATCCTCCTGGCTTTTGATGCTAAATTTTCACTTGTTGAAAATTTGGACATTGAGCTACAAATTCTGCTATGTTCTTCTTTATTCCATCCCACCAATATATTAGCTTAAGATCATGATACATCTTTGTCGCCCCTGGGTGAATAGAATACCGAAAATAATGAGCTTCATTCAGAATCTGATGACGTAGCCCTGGCATATCTTGCACACATAGCCTGCCTCGATACCTGAGAACTCCATCTGCAGAAACTCCAAATGGCGACTTCTCTTTCTCAGGAAATGTATCTCTATAGTGACTCAACTGGGGGTTTTCATATTGGCACCTTCTTACTTCTGCGTCTAAAGAGGAAATAGCTGAATTATGAATATCAACCCCTGCATTGCCTGAATCAATTAGACGAACTCCGAGGCTAGCTAGCTGGTGAAGCTCATGGATTAATTCTTTCTTCTCCGGAGGGACCTCACATAGACTTCCCATTGATTTGCGGCTAAGTGCATCAGCTACTACATTCGCCTTTCCAGGGTGATATAAAATTCGACGATCTTTTACTGGCTAAAATAATAAAATTAAAATAATGCGGAAAATATAAAGAAAATACTTACAAAATCTTGGAGCTTTTTATTCAAACATTGAAAACTTGAAGGAAAATTTACATAAGGGAGAGAGGAGAAAAGGCTATTTTGAAAATGGGTAATTTTCGGATGCCTAACTAATTACAACTTGAGAATCTTATATAGGCCTCTGAGAAATGATTAACATTCTAGGATGTTTACAAGTGGACAGCTATCTTTAAAGATGCCTTTCTTCTTTTTGAAAGTTGGGGCGGCTACTTTTGTAAAGTTGTCTGCCACCTGTTGTCTTATTTTTTAAAAAGTTGGACGGCTGCTTTTATAAAGTTTGTCGGCCACTTTTCTTGCTTTTGACTCTTGCCTTCTGCTTTTCTGAAGAGGCAACCTTATCGTAAATCATAATCAAGATATGCCTGGGCCATTCCTTGTGGGTCCAACATATCACCGTTGTCACTGGTTGATGATGAAGCTGTATCTAATAATTCTTGGATCTCTAATGGACCTGGATCTACTTCGTCTAGCTTGTTCAAAGCTTGTAGTAGCTTTTTCTTTAAATCTGCTTTGGATTCTTTTGATCCTGTTCTGCTGCTGGTTGATGGTTGTTTTCCTTTTTGCTTTTTATCTTTAGGAATCCATCCTTTTATTTTTATAGTTTTGCTTAAGTGTTTAATCCTATGAACTTCAGTTATGTCGAATGACCAACTGAGAATATAAGATATCCTCTTAGCAATATAATATTTGCATAATTTAATATGCTCTGGTAATGTAGAGATTCCTTGCTCCGTCTGGAAATTCTCATAATGTTTTAGGAAGCTTCTGGGCATGGTGAGCTCGTTGCCTCCAAATCTTTTCCACCAGTCATAAAACCATCTGGGGATAATGGACTTAGAAAACTGTTCGCTGTATTTTACGAACCAGGTGTGAGTAATGGGTCGTACATACATGAAGTTGTACCAGGCTTGTTCATAGTTATAATAATTATAGGTCTGGGGCCTATGTTGTTTTGATAAAGTCATGGTGTGTGGAGGTGATCCACCTTCCATTGAAATGGACTAATGACCTTGTTAATGGTGAATTTTGAGTATTCAATGCTGTCTGGATTACGGCCATCTTTTAAATTATGTTCGATGGTTAAAGATCCTGTATCTGTCAGGATAAACTCAAAATATCTCCTAGTCTTGATAGGGTCATCTGTATCAACATAATTGAAATTGGTGTAGCAAGGTTTTAGTAGATCTTCTACTTTCCAATTTTCATATTGTTTATCAAGTGCCAAGACTGGTATCTCGATTTTGTTGATGATGGCAAATTCTTCTGGAGTTGCCTGTTGTTTTTCTTCCTTTGCTGTGGAGATGTTGGGTTTAACTGCTTGTGCAAAAGACTCTGGGGTCTTTATTTCATAACAATCACTTGTTTGGATTTTTCCTCGTGATGAGTTGGTAGAAGGGCTTTGTTCCTTTTTGAATGGTGATGATGGTTCTGTTTTGGGAATAGAACCAAGTATGGTTAAATTTGGTCTGGTAGCTGGTAATGTAGGCCTCATGGGCCTTAGTGGTAGGTTAGGAAATTCAGCTAAGGCTGAATACCTATTTGGTTGGGCCTGATTTGGTTGGGCTTTTTTCCGGAAAGGGGATGTGGGGCTCCGGCCTCATGGTTCCCCCGTAGAAATCCCTTGTAAGAAAATCGGTAAAGAATTTAAATCTCCTTTAATATATTCTATTTCAAAATCAAAGCCGGATAATAGTGCTTTTATCCGGCAAAAATCGTTTTGAAACAAGATTTTTAACATCTTTTTGTAAAATCTCTTTAGCTGATTTACAATCAACTCGTAATAAAAAAGTTTTATTTATCAAATCATCTTGAAACTTTGTAATACATAGCACTATAGATAGAATTTCTTTTTTAACGATCTTATAATTCTTTTGTGCGGAATTCAGCATTCCTGAGGTATAACGGACCAATTGTTCTTGAGAATTCAAAGAGACTCTTTGTTTAAGAATTCCACCGTATCCTTCATTAGAAGCATCGGTTTCAACAATCATAAAAGCATCTGGGTTTGGAATACCTAGACATGGGAGTTTTTTGACAATGGTCTTAATTTTTCTGACCGTTTCTGTTTGACTTTGACTCCATGGGACTGGATTCTTTTTGAGACGCTTGTAAAGAGGTTCTGATTTTTTCGACATTTGGAATGAAATCGCAACATAATTAAGACTTCCAAAAAACCTTTGCAATTGGGTTTTATCAGGAATTTCATCTGGAAACTTGGATGAAAACTCAATGGCTCTACAAATGGGTTTATACGTTCCTTGGTAGAGATCATGTCCTAAGAACCTAATTGTTGTTTGGAACAACTTAATCTTCTTAGCACTTACCACTAATCCATTGTTTTTAACAATTTTAAAGAAAGTGTTTAAATGTTTAAAATGAGAATCTATGTCCTTAGAAAATATTAAAACATCATCTATATAAACTATAGACATATGACTGTAAGGGTTGAATATATTATTCATTATATTCTGAAATTCTGACGGAGCATTTTTTAACCCAAAAGGCATTACATTCCATTCATACTGTCCAAAAGGGACATTGAATCTTTGTTTTATATTTATCTTTTTAGCAATTTGAATTTGCCAAAATCCTGATTTCATATCAAACTTACTATAAACATTTGCTTTGTAAGTTCTTTTTAATAAATCTCTTTTATTAGGTATCGGGTACCTAATCCATTGTAAAACCTTATTTAATGGTTTATAATTAATAACTAATCTTGGAGATCCTCTTTCTTTTTCAGCATTTTTATTTACATAAAAGTCGAATGAGCTCCAAGGGATTTAGAAGGTCTAATTATCTTCTTTTGTAGAAGATCATTAATCTCTTTTTTACAAACTTCCATTAACTCATGGTTCATTTGAATAGGCCTTGCTTTAGTAGGAATAGCCTGTTCATTAAATCCATCAATATATGGGAGTTCTACTATGTGTCGCTTTCTTTCCCAAAAAGCATTTGGTAGATCAGAACAAACTTCTTTTTCAAGTTGTTCTTGAAACTTTTTAATTTTCCCTATTATTCCCGGGGTTTTTAAAGTTTGTTCTATCTTTTTAATCTTAATTTCATTTTTTAAGAATGAAACTTGATTAGATAAACAATTAATTTTAAAAATCGTTTGATTTTTAACTGAATCACTTTCCTCTTGGGAAATGGTTGTTAAATAAGGAAATTTAATTTCCTTTCCTAAAATGGTGGTATAGATTGCGTCTAAACCAGCATAATAAGGCTTTATTTGAGTTATAAATGGAGTTCCTAGGATTATTGCTTCATTAATATCCCTAGTAACTACAAATTCATTTATAAAACAAATTCCATCATTACAGATGTGGCCTTTTGAAAGCTTATAATTAATTTTTAGCTTTTCACCTGTAGCTGAGTATAATTTAGCAATACTTTTCTCTAAGTACTTAGTAGGTATTAATCCTTCTAATGATGTAGTTTTTATCGCTCCGAATCTACTAATGCTATTTTTTTAGTACAATGTTTCCTACTCTTAAAGTGACAAAGATATGCCACTTTGAGCTTTAATCATTATTACTTTATTATCATTATCTATTGGATAATATCATTGTGATCTGTGACATCATCCGTGACATCATTATTTTTGGAATCTTGTGATGATTCATCGGATACATCATTTTTATTATCTTCTGCAAGAGATTCTTTTCTTGTCTGAGATAAGATTTGATCAGTGATGTAATCCATTTCAACTTTATTAAGTCTTGATTTAATATTTTTAATTTTGTTTTTTACCGAAATTAATTCTATCTGTAAATCTTGAATTGTAGGTTGTTGTTCTTTTGAAACAAACCTATTCATAACATTTTTCATGTTAAAGGGTTCAATTGAGGGTTTATCCCTAGGACTATTAAGAACGATATCTTTTAATTTAATTAGATATTCTTTCTTAACATCTTCATTATTAATATGATTAATTAAATCAAATAAGAATTCTTTTGATTCTTTAGTAATTACTTTTATTGAATTTTGTCCACAAGTACATATAGTTCCTGTGCAATCACATCCTTCGTCTGAAGAAATATTTGCAGAACTATCATTTGTAGTAAATTCAATATCACTATCTTCTTCTGGAGAAGATGAAGAATTATCATTTTCTTCAAGAATTGAATATAATTCATTCTTAACTTTATCATCAACATCTAAAAGATTAATCTTATTTTTCTTTTTAATGTTGACTCTACATTCACTAGATCTATGGCCTTTCTTGCCACATGTCCAGCATGTGTCACCTAAATTCTTTTTTGGTGTTCTTTTAAATCTTTTCTTTTTATAAGATTTTTCTGGATCTTTCTTTCTCCTATGTTTTGAAGAACTAGATCCTTTTATCATTTTACTAGATTTTTTGGAAGGAGCGGAAATCTTTTCAAAACCAAAGTCTTGACAAAAACTTCCTAAATCCTTTCGAGATTGATATTGATCTTTTTTAAGAGATTGTTTTAGTTTTAAATCTGTGCATAGATCAAGTCCTGTCACATTAATAAAACTAATTATATCTCCATAAGTAAGATTCTCGTAAGGAATTCTTCCATTAAATCTATCTTTAATTTTTGTTCTAACCTTTTCGGCGAACAAAGATGGTAAACCGCTAATAAATCTTTCTTTCCAGAAATCATTATTGCAATCTTCTCTTATCATAACTTTTTCTAAAAACATATCTTTGTACCACCTAAAATCATCTAATTTGGGGCACCTAAGATTGTTTAATAATTCTAAACTCCTATCTTGGAAAAGTTTTGGTTCTCCAATAAAGTGTTTAGCAATACTGTAAATTAATGTTGCTGAAGCATCTTCTCTAGCTTCGTCAACAGCTAATTGAATATCACCTTCCATTTTTGAGGTGGTTTCTATTGATACAGCTCCTAAAATTTGGGCTCTATTAACTTCAGTAAGATAATTATCCCACCAATTTTTTAATGTTCCCGTGAAACCGTAAACAATCATGGTTCTTTGCGTGTCTATCACCAAAGCACTTCTAGCTTTGTATCTTCGTAATAGCAATACCCATTTCATGTAATATTTTATAGATTTGGCTTTCTGCTAAACCATCTATATTCCATTCATTAATATCTGATCCACTGTAAGATATTCCAGTTAGATAGATATCTTCTTCAAATTGAACGTCTGGGAAGGACGGTCTCTTGTAATAATTCTTTTTCATAGGATGTCTTGTATTGGTTAACCTTTGAACTTCTTTAGGGGTTTGGGATAATGTTGTTAAGTTTCCAGTTGTTGATTTATTTTGGACTTTATTTAATTCTTCTAATCTTTTTTTTTAAGCTTTTCTTCTATGCTTAAATTCCTATTTAAATCTTCTAGTTCTTTAGGTGTTATAATATTTCCTAAATCTGGTTTACTAGAAGTAGCTTTATTAGCTATTTTGGTTTCAGTTATTTTTAACTGTTTATTAATTTTATCTAGAATATCGTCATCTAGATTAAATTCTTTATTTAATTTTGGGAATTTAGAAAATTCTGGTAATTTAATAATTGGATGTTTCTCCAATTTTGATTCTGCAGTAGTTTTTATTGGAATTGCTTGTTTATTAGTTTCTTTTATCATTTGATTAGAAACAGTATGTAGCAATTGATTTGTATAATTATTTTGTTGGATTATCTTATTGATATCCTTAGTTTTAATATCAGCATTTGAATCCATTCCTTCTCTCTTAAAGGGAGAGGCAGTTATGGTTTCTTTGCCTACAGGTATAATTATTTCTTCTAATGGTGGAACTGAGGATTCTATGGTTCCTCTATTCCTTGTATACCATTTATTAACTATCATGGATAAAGATTCTCTTTTGCTAGGAACTTTTCCAGTTTTTTTTAAACCAGCTAAAGAATTTTGTATTCTTTTTGGTTCTTCTTATGTCATCTAACCATTCTATCTTATGGTTAAGTCTGGATTCAAAACTATGGGTTTCTTTATACCATTCAAACTTCTTTTTATGACTTTTCATTTCGTCATCTAAACCTTTGTAATCTGGTATAAAGTTATCTTCTTTAATAACATCTAAGGTATCTTTTACCTCTTCTTGTATATTCATGTCGCTAGCCGTTGAACTAGATGAATTAACTTCTGATTGTTATGAATGATAATAAACTTTAGGAATAGTTTGTCTAAAATCTACTCCTTTAAGTTTTCTATTAATTTCATCCACTAAATTATCATGATTTGTACCTACTTCCTCTGGGGGTTTGAAAGAAGAAGGTCTTGAAAAAGACATTCGTTGGCTTGACGAAGGTCTTGTATAAGACATTCGGCTACCTGAAGATGATTCATTAACCGAGTTAGATCTAAGGAACTTTAAGTCAATAGATCCATCCGGGTGTTGAATAACTTGCTCAATAGTTGAACTCTCTGGTTCAGCTTTTGGCTGAGTTATGGCGTTAAATCGCCATTCATCTTTTGATAAAATGTCATCCCATTTTATTAATTTAGGGACAAAGGTACTACTATGTTCTTGGCTTGATTCCATGAGCATAGTGACTCCTTTGGGACTTACTATTTTAGCTTTTGGAGCTAAGGTTGTTTTCATAAGTCTGTAATATATTCTATATATCATAGCTATTTCTTTTGTATTAACTTTGCTATTCATATTTCTAGTTTTGATATTAAGAGTTAACGTATCTAGTACGTTTTGATCATTAATATCTACTGAATAATTAGGATAGCAATTAAAGTATACCGGGCCATTAGCTAGGTTACTTTGTAATACTCCTAATAATGAATCTTCAAAGTTTAATAATCTATCATCTCTTAATAAGAGACACAAAGGCGTATCTAAACCTAATCTGTAAAGAGGTTTGATCGCAACTTGGACAAGTCCTATATGCAAGAAATTATAATTTCTTTGATATCTTTTAATATCTTGAACTTGTAATAGTTTAATAGTTTCTAAAGAACTATTGATGGCTATCGTTGATTCACAAGTTTTGATATTGTAACTTTTTACAAAATCAAACTTTCCTGTATTATAGATTGATCGGAATGGTTCCTTAGGAATATTCCAATTTTGTAAATCATTTTCTACTTTAGCTATCTTAGTAGCTACAGCTGATAAATTGTTACTATTTATTATCTCTTGTTTATCTGAGGTTAAACTCATGATTAATAAGAGGCTGCGTATTTACTAAGTTGATTATCAATCCACTTCATTTTTTTTTTTTGTTATTCGCAAATTTTCTTTGCTAACTTTTATTAAAACCTTAAGTGTCTTGATTGATTGAGACACATCTTCTGGTGTGATGTTTCTATTTTTATCACCTCTGTTATAGAAGTAAAGAACTCTAGGGTTCTCTAAACATCTTCTGAAAGCTAATTCATTTTTTAAAGAAACGATTTCTTCGTTTATTTCTTTTATATCATATTTATAGTCTCGAAGACTTTCATTATAAAAAGATAACCTTTCAAAAAAAGGAAGAGTTTTCATTTAAAACAAATTTTTCTTTTTAGGAAAGAGTTGTTGGGTGTATACTATCCTATCTGGGTACATCTACTCTCTCTGTTATTGGTCTTCTATGTTCTCTCTTGGAGGAGTCTATAGTTCTACTGTCTATCTTTCTTAATTCTTAATGTCCTGTTCCTCTAGAGTACTAAGTGTCTATATCTCTTGCCTATGTGGTCTTGGGGACTGGAACACCAAACCGTGTCCTGCTCATTTCTACGGCCTCCTGCCTTTTCGAGCGACGGCGGTCTATTCAGGCTTGCCAACGTCTTAGCCGGTACTTATCCAGTTGCCTCACAATAAGACCTAAAGATAGTTGACACTATTTGACACTGGAGAATAAAGACATTAAAGACTGAGGAAGATGAACAGTAGTTCTGGACTACTAACAGTATAAGAACATGACAAGATTATAACAAGATTTTGACTGAACCCTAGGATAGTATGAGACTTTTAGCCACTCATACTTGGATCAATATCAAACCAACTGACAATAAGCACATGTAATGTCTATACAATGAAATGCAATGCAATGATACACACATGCTTTGGGGGGACGATGTCCACCTCTCGACAGTCATGACCCATGGGGGACCGTTAAGTCCATGTACCGTCATTCCGTATCACACAGCCTAGAATGACTCCCCCATCCAAATCATTGCTAACCACTCCGTATCATACATCATAGAGATGGCTACGCAAATATAGCAATGTTGCATGAATCATACTTAACTCCGTCTTCACCATCTTCCAATATCAAGACCAAGACGGATATATCATGGATATGAGAAAGTATGTCATGCAATGAGACTATCATAAATAATAAATGGATTCCAGTCAATTCATATAATTATAGCCATCATAGTACAAGTATCACATGAATCTGTTCCTTCCAACCAGTCTTCCAATATACATAGAAAGCACCAATTCACATAAGAAAAGTCAAGCATAACCTAGGGATTCTACGGGCCACGAGCCAGAACACACGTCACACAACAGTACCAACGTAAGAATTCCATCCTAAACTTCATACTCGAAGGTTCAAATGATGTCTCCAACAATTCCCTAGTACTAAATACGAGTCACTAACTGAAGTCTAACCAAAAAGATAAGCCATAACCTACCTGGAGCGCCGAACAAGAATCCCAAACAAATCACGCGAACGTCTTGCCCTTCCTTAATGCCTCCAAATATTCAAGGTCTATTTATAACGTAATCTGGATTAGAAATCATGAAGAACAATACCCGTATTTCTAGGCTTTTAATTTGGCCAACTTAAGCCTATGGTGTCACATCCCGACTAGGGGCCATGATGGGTACCCAGAGCTGACTACCGAGCACCACCCATTATGCTAGTTATATTACCCAACCTGATCATACATAATCTCACGACTGCCAAAATTGATATACAAAATATACATTGATGTATCCGTGAGACAACTACTACCCACACATACGTATCTACGAGTCGCTACTAGAATAGTGAGACATAAGGGTGGGATAGGACCCCGCCATACCCAAATATATACACAAAATAATGCATCAATAACTGGCACCTTCGGAGTAATGGAGTGCTCCTGTGTAGCTGTTGGATAGCTCCGAAGAATCTGGGCAGCCTCCCTGCCTACCTGTAGGCATGAACATAGTGTCCAAAAAGAAAGGACGTCAGTACGAACAATGTATTGAGTATGTAAGGCATATACAATAACATAATAAGGAAACATAGAAAGCATAAGAAGGAAAGGTAACTGTAGCTGCTTGCCTCTTGAGGCGGACTCATGCATGCTCACTTTTACCTTTCAAATATATCACACATACATACATAATCTGTCTGAATCGATAACATCATTAGCCTATGTCCAGGCCTCCTGCGTCCGGGGTAATCATATCACGCCGCCCACTAGTGGTATAATGTCCAGCCAAATAGGCACGGTGTTATCACAAGCCGCCCGCCTTAGCGGTATCATGTCCGGCCAAATAGGCACGGTGTTATCATAAGCCGCCCGCCTTAGCGGTGTCATGCCCGGCCATCTAGGCACGGTGAAATCTTACATATATACTTATCATGAAGTATGCATAAGATTTCAAGTAAATACTGTAACTCTATCGGAGTGACGTAAGGTCGGTAACCTCCGATTACATTATGGAACATCATGATCGTCATGTATCACCTTGAAGGAACTTGCACTATAAGGTAAGATTATCAATAACGAATAGCACCAAGGAATCCTGTAAAGATCATTAACATCATAATAACATCATATCATTATCAAGGAATATATCTCATCTCCATCTCGTAGGAGACTTTTAATACTCTTTAGCTTTCGTCTTTTGGAATGCAAGAAGATCATGGGAATTACCGGAAAGGAGTTACAATATATATATGAATCATGCCTTTGAAGGAAGGACTAGCCTTACATACCTTTATATCATTTTAACTCTATTGCCTACTTGCTTGCCTTTCGAGCTCACGATGCTACCTTCACGAGAATTTTGGACTAAAATTAGACAACCGGAAACATACTTAAGCTTAAGCTAAAGCAACTAAAAGTTAATCGAAATTTGGCGACACTTCCTTTGTCTCGACAAATTCTTCCATGAAATAAGATAACCCTCAAACATCAATAAGAACACTCATGATAATATAATCAATAGATTCCTTAAGTTAAACATTGTTTACTTCGTAAATCCACCTTCAAGATCATCCATAACCATACCTATATTACAACATCACATTCATTCTCATAGAATACTCCTTTAATATCATTCGTATCATTCACCACAAGTTTGTACTCATAACATGTCAAGAACTATTATTCAAGTTAAGTCATTAATCAAGAGTATCACTATTTCCATATTTGTACTCCATATTCTCCTCCCTTCCATAATCCAAGTCTTTTAATCTCTCAATACTCTTAATAACATGAATGGAACATAAAACTTACCTTTGATGATGTAGGAATGGACTTTGAATGGAACTACTTCATTTGGAGAAAACCCTACTTCAACATCAAAGAGATTCTTGGTTTTCACAAACCCTAGAGAGTATCCTTGCACTTTATTCTACTAATTCTTGGTTTTTACTCCTTGATTTCCCTTGGATATATGATGATATAATGAGAGAATTTTTCTAGAACCTTCAAGACTTAGAGAGAGACTCAAATCTAAAAATTTGGAGCTCAACTCGTCTATTTATAGCTGAAACTGGAAAGTTCCAGAGAAGCGGTTCGACGAGCGGGTTGACGGTCACGTCGACATGTTGACGGTCCATCGACTTGCTCTGTAGACCTGCTTCTGTAGATCAGAAGTTGCAGAGTGCTACTGACGGCAGAGATCGACGGCTCGTCAATGTGTCGACGGTCCGTCGATGTATCTCGTCGATCTGCTTCTGCAGATCAGAATTTTCAGAACATAGTGAAGGTGCATATTGATGGTCTATCGATAATGTCTAACGTCTCTGAGACTTCCCTGAATCTGCTCAGCCTGCGTCGGTTCAATCTGTTAAACATCTAACCCCGCAAATCTCTAGGACTACCTGCTAGTACATTGTGTTCAATATTCTCTACCTTAACTTTCTCTAACAAGCTTTTTTTTTTTTCCCCAAATGTCTTTGGAATCTTAATTAGAATCATTAAGCATCCCTTCTTACTAGTAGGGACATCATATACACCTTAACCTACGTTAGCCTATTCACCGCACAACGACATGAAATTTTTTGAGGTGTAACAGTCTTCCCCCCTCCCCCCAAGGACATTTGTCCTCAAATGTAAAGTTCTTGGGGATTCTACAGAAATTTCGCCAGAGTTTTCCCTGTAATATGGCACTACCACCCTATCACAACAACCCACAATAACATTGCCTCTGTTACATTCCACATTTTGTGCCCTCGGGTAAGTCAAGGGAAGTGACACAAGTTGCGTATGGAAAATTGTAAAGTTGGAATATTAAGAAAGGCCAGGGGTAAAAAGGTAAATTTGCATAATGACTCATGGAAATATGGAGAAAGGTTAGGGGCAAATTTGGAACTAAGGAAAATGTTTTTCATGAAATAGAAGAAATTGCTAGAATTTTCAAGAAAGGGGGCCACTTGGCCGTGGCCCCCACTTGCAAAACATGGCCAAATGAAATTAAGCCAAGCTAGGGGCTATGAGTTCAATTTTAATTGGAAGGGACTATACATATATATATGGGAAAAGATGACTAATTCATCTTATTTCCCTAGAGTTTTCAAGAAACAAGAAAACAAGAAAAGAGAGGAGAAAAAAAAATGGCCATTCGGCCTTGAAGAGAAAAAAAAAAAAAGAGAGTTTCCAACTTGTTTCTTCATAGCCAAACAATCCCTTGAAGAGTCTTTAGCAAGGTGAAGTGATTTGTGGAACAAGAAGAACTTGTACTCATACAAGTTGCCAACTTAAGTTAAGTGAAGAAGTGAGGAAAAAGGTAAGGTTTAATTCTTTTCTTATATGTTATGGATGGTAGAGTATGTTGTGTGCATGGAAATGGATGAAATTCATGTGTTGGAGGTGTGTGTGTGTGGCCGTGACTTGCAAGGAATCCGTGAGTGTGTGTGTATGTGTGTATGAGTTGTATTGTGTTGTGTTGTGTGTTGGTTGTTGTGGTAATGTATAGAAAATAAAGAAATTCATGAAAAGTATGCATATGGGGGAGTTGGCCGAATAGTGTAGGCTATGGTAGGGTGTGATGAATCGATTTTGTTTGGAATGGAAATTGTTGTTATGGTAGGTTCTATGATGTTAGAATAAAGATTTAATGGTTTGGAGGAATGAAAATTGGATTGTTGTGCTTGAATTTAAAAGAAGGAAAAAAAATGTTGTTGTTGTTTCATAAATTGGAAGATGTGGGTAAGTAGTATGTTGATGGTATTGTTGGAATATGATGTGAATTATATTGTATTGAATTATATTGAATTGTATGGAATGGAATTGAATTGCATCGAAAAGAATCGAATTGACTTGAATTGAATATG
>NC_081345.1:71951864-71961489 GCF_029784015.1 Lycium ferocissimum
TAATTAATGAATAATTAAACTTTAATCCCACTTAATAATCTAATCTTGGTTAATTAATCCCTAATCTCCATTAATATTTCTATACCAAATAAAATTTATAAGCAACTTGTGCATTAAAACAAAATCGGGGTTTAAAAGTCTCTACCCCGTATCCCAAAATAGTCTTGTCCTTAACTTGTCGCAATTAGCTTTAGAATGTCCCAATGTTTAAAAATACGGGATATAATATTTTAGTTTCCGGAATGTAGGAAATTCATGGAGAAGGAGGGAAAATCATGCCATAAGATTCATGCCTTAGGAAGAAAGGACTAGCCTCACATACCTTTTTCGTTTAACTATTCTATCGCTTGCTCGTTCTCCTTCAATGCCCACGTTTCTACCTTCAAGAGAATTCGCATTAACATTAGCTAATTGATTATATGAGCATGCTTACTAATGCTAGAGAAAATTGGGCAGCATTTCCTTTGTTTATACAACTTTCCCCATATTCCATATCAACTCCCAAACATCCATAACAACATTCACAATATTATAAGCAACAATCATCATTCATCTACATTATCCACATTTCACAATTTCACTTCAATTCCTCCATAATCATGGTCATAGTTCACTATTGCGTTTTCTCACATATAATATTTATCCCATATTTTAAATGTCATTTATAACATACTTACAATCACAACATATCAATATTCATGATTTACTCCAAACTACTACTCAAAATCCCATTATTCCTATCTTTGTGACCCATTTTCTATCTCCTTCCATAATCTAAGTCTTTCAACCTCTCATTACCTTAAGATACATAAAAAGATCATAAAACTTACCTTAGATAGTGTAGGAATAAGCCTTGAGTGGAAATACTTCTCTTGCACCAAAACCCTAGTCCACTTCCATTGGAATTCCTTGGCTTGGATAAACTTCAATGTGTTTCATACACTTGATTTTGTTGGTTTGATGAAGTTGATCATCAATTTCTCTTGGGTTCTTGTGGATGAAGAGTGGAGAGTTCTCTATATTGTTCTTGAAGTGTGGAGAGGAGAAATGAAATGAATTAAATGAGAGAGGGTCCTTATATTAATTCTTGAAGCTTTCCCGACCAGATTCTACAGACCAACATACGGTCCGTATAAATTATACTGACCGTATGTCTGGCCGTAGATTTGGTCCGCGGAGGTGTGCTAATACGGGTTGATTATACAGCCAAACATACAGTCAAGATAATTTCTACGAACTTGTTCTTATGTTATATCCGTATAATGCCCAGTTCTTCCGAACTCATTCTCGTTTAACACCTCATTACCAATCTAAGGGACATTATAACTCTTCTCCAAAGCATCATTAAGCCATCATTAATTCGATACTCGTAAATCTTGCCCGACACACAACATATACCTTGCTTTCCTTAAAACTCCCGTCTCTTACCTCGAATGTCTTTGAAATCTCATTTAGAATCATCAAATGTTATTTCTTACTTACCAAGACATCGTATACTTCGTGCCCTTCGTTAGTCTATTCACTGTACGTTAACGAAAAATTTCTGATGTGTAACATAAGGAGTGAGCTATGTGTAAATATAATCCAGTAAGATCCTCGACCCGCCACTCTAAATACCCCTGGAACAAGTGTTAGAAAATACAAACACACAACAAGCACTTGATATTATGCATAAGAATTATATCGTAATATAATATCCGACAAGGTCCAAACAATCGTTTATCAAGAATAGTACATATCTTAACACAATTTACACTAAGGACCTGTCATAACAGTTGTTAAAGAATTTATCAACACCACGAATCCACAACAAGGCTCATAACGCCATGATGTAAAAATTAAACGTCACACTTTTAACCTCAGTTGTTTAATCAATATTATCCCGGCATCTTTTTCAACCACTGCATATGCTTCAATCGATTGAAAAGATATTCGTATATGTCATTAATGAACATGACAAATAGAGCGCTAAGGAACATTTTTGAATACCCAGATCCTCTAGTGCATGGCAATAACTAATGCCTTCTCTATCCAAAAGATATCACCAGAAATTCACACTAACCAAAATAAGTCCCGGTACATATCTTCAGATTGTCCAACCCTTTCTCCTACTACTCATGGTATCCCGATCACAAGTCTAGCTTAGAATAACATATAACACCCCGAAACTGAAGGCACATATCATGTACTTTAGGAAAGAGAAAAAGATACTTTCCCATCATATGATAAAAATTAAGTCATTTTTCTCTTAGGTATAAAAATCTGCATAGATTCAACGTTCTCCTCAACGGACAGAATTAAGCACCTCCGGGATCTATACTTGGTGTAGTGACCTCTCAATCACGAAATATTGTAACTTATTATTTTACTTCCTTTGACTTTGCAGAGTAATTCTATAATTAAAAATAAAAATATACCAGATTAATGACAGCATATCGATACCCAACTTTCAGTTGACCTCCCCATCATATGGTATAGTTAGTAGGTTCTCTAAAAGCATATTCATGAACTTATTAACCACTCACACTAACCAAATAGTTAGTTGTTCAACTCTGGTGCCCCAAGTTATAGTTAAATACGGCCTATATCCTCCACTTATTATATAAAGAACTTTATCGACGAGGTTGCTTTTTCTGTGGACATACCAAATGAATCCTTTAAACTCAATAACTCAATATTAGGCTCCACCGAAATGGAAAATGGAACGGTCTTTTTATGGCAATCAAGCGCAAGGCAAGATGAAGTCATTCAATTTGAATCAAAGATAACCTCAAGGTCAATAACTCCAAGTGTGTGTGTGTTACACCTCGGAAAATTCCCCTTAGTATATAAGCGAGTAGGCTCGCGAAGGACAGGACGTATACGAAGTTGGATAAGCAAGAAGTACAAATTGATAGTCCTAATTAAGATTCCAAAGGCATCCGAGTTGAAGCAAGAAAGTAGTTAAGGGAATCGAGTTATAAGTTAGTATATTGGACGCAAACTAGGAGTATTGAGTTAATGATGCCTTAAGAATGTTGTGGAGAAGAGTTACGACACCCCGAGATCCATAATGAAATGATAAACAAGTGCTAAGAAGGTTCCATAAGGATTAGAGGTCAAACGAAACGACGGGAACCATTCCGGTGGAACTGTGAGTTCCACGACCATGTTCCACGGACAGCACAATGTTCCATGACCCGTGGCTGTGTCCGTGGAACAGCCAGCAGAAAGTGGCTGGCTGGTCGTGAACCACGACCAGTTCCACGGCCAACAAAGGGTTCCACGGACCGTGAAGCTGTCCGTGGAAGTCCCACTCTACCGAACATCTCCAAGCCTTTAAATGTTAAGTCCACTTCATTTTATTCATTCTCAACCACGACTTTAACCTCTCCACACCTCTAGAAACTTCCAAACATTTCATCCACAAGAAAACTAAGGAGATCAAGGATCAACAACAAGATTTGAGGAGAATCAAGCTTAAGAAACTCCATTAAAGTCGCCAAAGGCAAGGAATTCCAAGAGAGAAGAAATAGGGTTTTGTGCTAGAAGGTGTATCATCATTCAAGGTTTATTCCTCTACCATTTGAGGTAAGTTTCATGAACTTTAGATGTTGATTGAAGTATTATTAAGATGAAACACTTAGATTATGAAAGAGTAAAGAAAATGGGTCATAAATGGGGGAAATAATGTCATTGTTGAATAGTAGTTGCGATGAATCACGAAAATGATTATGTGGAGATTGTGAGTATGTTACAAATGATATTTGGAGCATGGAATAAGTATTACAAGTGAATGAATGTGATAATAAACCTTAGTCATGAATATGGAGAATTTAAGTGAAATTATGAAATGCAAATCATGGGAATGAGTGACGATTGTTATTAGCGATATTGTGATGGTTGTTATGAGTGTTGGGAGTTGATATGGAATATGGCGGAAAGTAGTATAAACAAAGGAAACGCTGCCCAATTTTCTTTAGCCTTAAGAGGCATGGTTTTATAATTGCCTAGCTAACGATGATACGAACTCTCTTGAAGGTAAAGACGAGAACAGCAAAGGAGGACGAGCAAGCTATAAAGTAGTTAACGACAAAAGGTATGTGAGGCATTACCCTTCCTTCCAAGGCATGAATCTTATATGCGATCTCCCTCTTCCTTCACGGATCTTTTATGTTCCTTGAGATGAAATGTTTACGTCCATGAGTACGATATTGGATAAGAAATACGCTATGAACGCAACAAAGACTCTAGCGACCACGACATAATGTTCCTATGAGATCAATGATGAGGATCACGGTCCATTGGCAATTCCTCTTATACGTGCTCGCCTTAAATCATAAATTCCTCCAAGGTGAGATATGACTCTTATGCTAATCCATAACATGACCGGGGGTTTACGACCTTACGTCACCCCGACATAAACATAGCCGCTCATAAGCTTAATGTATGTACATGTGTATATAACTAAGAATGTTAAACTATGGTAACATCATGATAAGCCACGATATGTCTATGAATTGAATGTTAATGGTGACAAAGGTATGAAATGCATGGTATGTGTGATAATATGATTCCACCGCGCCTAATTGGCCGGACATGTCACCGCTACGGCGGGCTGCTATGATTCCACCGCACCGAGAGAAGGGCGGACATGTCACCACTAGTGGGCGCACGGGGATGGTTACCGGACGCGGGTAACGATATAATGGCATATGATTGATGTAACAATGCTTGCATGTTTGTGATTATGTATGTGATGTATTTACGTATGATGAATGTACATGAAACTGGTTCATATGTAAAGGTGGCACAGGTTATGCCCTCATCTCATGATTTACGATTTCCAGGTCATGTTTGCTTCATTTCTGCCTTACATACTCAGTACAATGTTCGTACTGACGTCCCTTTTCTTTGGACGCTGTGTTCATGCCCACAGGTAGGCAAGGAGACGGTGCTGATCCCTAGGAGTCAGTGGTTGATGTGTGATCACTCCATCATGGGAGGTGCTTTGATTATTCTTTTGGTATATATTTGTATATGCACATTTTGGGCACGACGGGGTCTGTCCCGTCTATATGTCTAGTATTCCATTAGAGGCTCGTAGTCACGTATGTGTGGGTAGTATGGCCCCATGGTCTCCATGTATATGTATGTGTATTTGTATATATATTATTTTGATAGCCGAAGGGCTTATGTTTATAAAAGTTAACGTATCTCAAAAAAATGACAGTCTTATATGATTACGAGTATATAGTATGAATGATAGCAGATAAGCGGTAATATGAGCGGTGTTCGGTGGTCAGCCCCGGATACCCGTCGCGGCCCGTAGCTCGGGTCGTGACAAAAGTGGTATCGAAGCCGATTCGGTCCTAGGAAGTGTCTACGAGCCGTGTCTAGTAGAGTCTTGTTTATGGTGTGTTGCGCGCCACGCTAATAAACAAGGGGCTACGGGCATTTAGGAAAAATGACCATCTTTCTTCATACGAGATCGTGCGATAGAGCCGTGTATAAGATATACTCCTCCCTAACGAATGTGCTATGATTTCAGAAATGCCGCCAAAAGCTAAAGCCGCCCAGAAGGGCAAGACTACGACAAAGAGGCGGGCGGAAAGAGAGCCGCCTATGAATATAGAGGAAGGGGAATCACATCATGAGGCTTTATCTAATGCCTCCACTACTCCTCCTATCACAGAGGGGCAAGAAGGGGCTTCTGTTCCAGCTCCTATCCCTCCAGTTCCTCCACCGGCTGCTTCGGGCCCACAAGTAGCCGAGGCTATTAATTTATTGACCCAATTGGTTCTTTGCTCGGGCACGGAGGCAAAATGCGGGCCCAAGTGATCGTTCATCTAGTACTAGAGCCCGTGACTTCGAGCCTTAATCCTCCGAATTCTTTGGGTCCAAGTCGGATGAAGACCCGCAAGGCTTTATTGACGAAATGTTGAGGACGTTGCGCATTATTCATGCTTCGAGACCGAATCGGTGGAGTTGGCATCATATAGACTCGAGATGTGGCGGTTTTATGGTATAATAACCGGAGAGCATCGAGGCAAGAAAATGCGCCTCCTCCCGTGTGGCAAGAATTTGTGGATGCTTTCATTCGCCACTACTTACCCCGAAGTCCGCCGAGCTAGAGCGGACGTATTTCGAATTTAAAGCAAGGGAATATGAGCGCCGGGAGTACGGCCTTCAATTCAACTCTTTGGCTAGGTACGCTCCTACAATGGTAGCCGATATGGGCGACGGGGGTATACGGGTTTGTGAGTGGCTTAGGACCACGTACGTTTAAGGATTGTTTGACGAGCCTTCTCTACAAGACGGGATGGACATTTCCCCGCATCAAGCCCATGCCCAAAATTTGGAAGGGCGGCGGCCTCCGCGGAGAGGGGGTGATCGTGACGTTGATAGAGGGCAAGGCAAACGGGCAAGATCTATGGGCGCGGGGAGGTGATCATAGAGGTGGATCCCGGGGCGGAACATATTGGGACACTCAGGTCAGTCAGTGACGAGTGCACCTCCCCGGTTTACAGGCAGGAGATATGATCGTTCCTATCGATCCTGACAGGGTCAGAGTTCGAGAACCCCAGGTCCCCAGTTTAGGGGAGATTACAGTCAGGGGAGACCACCAGTTCCCCGATGCAATCGATGCGAGAAATTGCACTCGGGGCCGTGCCGCCGGGGCCGATGCATGTTACAATTGTGGGCGAGTAGGACATTTGATGCGGGCGTCGTCCCTCGAGGTATGACGGAGGTGGGGCTCGACCCACGGGGTCGCAGCGGGTTCTTCTTCCGTACGCCGACGGGGCAAACTCCCCCGGACTTCGTCGAGGCCGAGGTAGGGGCCGAGGGGAGCATCTACGTCGGTGCCACCCGGCCCGATTATATGCTTTAGCGGGACGGCGAGGATCTCGAGTCGTCCCCGGATGTGGTTACGGGTATATTGTACGTATTCTCTCATGATGTATATGCATTGATAGATCCGGGTCTACGCTATCTTATGTCACTCCATATGTTGCTAATCGTGTTGGGGTGAAGCCCGAGCCGATTAAACCTTTTGAGGTATCTACTCGGTTGGTGATCCCGTGATAGCGAAATAAGTGTATAAAGATTGCATAATTGTCTTATGCGGTCGCCAAACCAAAGGCTGATCTAGTAGAGCTTGAAATGATAGACTTTGATGTAATTATGGGTATGGATTGGTTGGCCTCGTGTTATGCTAATGTTGATTGCCGAATGAAGTTAGTTCGATTCCAATTTCGGGAGAACCGTGCTAGAATGGAAAGGTAATACGGCAACTCGAGAGGTAGGTTTATTTCCTACCTTAAGGCGAGAAAAATGATAGCTAAAGGCTATATCTACCATCTAGTCCGAGTGCACGACACGGAAGCAAAGTCCCCAACTCTCCGATACATTCGGTGGTAAACGAGTTTCCGGACGTATTCCCGGATGAGCTCCCGTGCCTCCCTCACGGAAAGGAAATTGAGTTCACTATTGATGTGCGGACACCGAACCTATCTCTATCCCTCCTTATCGAATGGCTCCGGAAGAACCGAAAGAATTAAAGGCCCGGCTTGAAGGATTTGCTCGAGAAGGGTTTATTAGACCCAGCTCCTCTCGGTGGGGAGCACACGGTTTTATTTGTGAAAAAGAAAGATGGCTCCCTACGAATGTGCATTGATTATAGACAGCCGAATAAGGTGACAATAAAGAATAAATATCCTCTTCCCAAGATTGACGATTTATTTGATCGGTACGGGGTGCCAAGTGGTTTTCAAAAATAGACACGAGATCCGGTTATCATCAAGTTAGAGTCAGAGAAGAAGACATTCCCAAGACAGCATTCCGAACGAGATATGGTCATTATGAATTCGAGTGATGTCATTCGGGTTAACGAATGCCCCTAGAAACAGTGTTTATGAATCTAATGAACAATGTATTCGGGCCCTTCTAGATCTATTTGTGATAGTATTCATCGATGATATTTTGGTGTATTCTCGCACGGAGTCAGAACATGCAGATCATCTACGTATTGTCCTTGGCATTCTTCGAGCTCGAGAGCTGTATGCTAAATTTTCGAAGTGCGAGTTTTGGCTAAACTCGGTGACATTTCTGGGGCATGTGATTTCGCATGATGGCATTAGAGTTGACACTCAGAAGATTGAAGCAGTAAAGACTTGGCCAAGACCTACGACACCTACAGAAGTTCGCAGTTTCCTGGGTTTGGCAGGTTATTATAGAAGATTCGTAGAGGGCTTTTCTTCTATTTCGGCCCCCATTGACGAAGTTGACCCAAAAAGTCGGCCAAATTCCGGTGGAATGACGCTTGTGAGCGCGGCTTCCAAGAGTTGAAAAACGAGGTTGACCTCGGCCCCGGTCTTGACACTCCCCGAAGGACCGGATGGCTATGTGGTATATTGCGACGCTTCGGGTGTCGGGGTACAGGATGTGTGTTAATGCAACATGGAAGAGTTATTGCTTATGCTTCAAGACAACTGCAAAAACATGAAAAGAACAACCCAACCCATGATCTCGAATTGGCCGCAGTTGTTCATGCGTTGAAAATGTGGAGACATTACTTGTATGGTGTACATGTCGATATCTATACGGATCATAAGAGTCTTCAATATATTTTCAAACGTAGGAGTCGAACTCTGGCGCAGGCGGTGGTTAGAATTATTGAATGATTATGATGCTAATATTTTATACCACCCGGAAAAGCTAATGTAGTCGCCGACGCACTTAGTCGCCGTTCAATGGGCAGTTCTCATGTGAAGTTCCCCGGAGAAAAAGGAGCCGATTCATGAACTCCACCGTTGGCAAACTGGGAGTGCGTATAATTGACTCGTGACGAGAATTAGTGTTAATGATCCTACGATCATCCTTGAATATGGAGATAAAGGAGCGACAATGCGAGGATCCCAAATTGGAATATTATAAAGGTGTGAAATTTCCAAGAGAAAGGTCACCATTTGAAGTCTCGGCGGATGGGGTTCTTAGATATCAAGGCGAGCTATGTGTGCCGAATGGGAGAATTACGCCGTCGAGTCCTAGAAGAAGCTCACTACTCTCGGTACTCCATTCATCCAGAACAACAAAAATGTACCATGATCTTAAAATGATGTATCGGTGGGACAACATGAAAAGAGACATAGCAGAATTTGTGGCCCAATGTCCAAATTGCCAACAAGTAAAGGTAGAACACCAGAAGCCAGGGGGATTATTGCAAGCGATGGAAATTCCTACATGGAAATGGGAAGTGATCAATATGGATTTCGTTGTAGGACTGCTGTTATAGCCCGTACTTCGTACGTTCGGATGTTGCGAGACCATGGCGAGAAGTTAAGGACAAGGCTATGTCCTAAAATAATTTTAGGGTGCGAGTTGTTAGGAATATTAATTGTGGACAATGGTAGTATGGAAAATATTGAGAAAGGCTAAGGGCAAGAAGAGGAATTCGTAAAATGGCCGTGGAAATAATGCGGAAGGTTAGGGACAAATGGTAATATCGAGAAAAGTCGAGGGCAAAACGGAAATTTCACCTAGGGTTCATGAAAGTTCCTAAAGGGGCCATATTGGCCATGTGAAGGAAAAGAATGGAAGAGAATGACTAAAGTAAGTCATCTTTTAAAAAAGGAAAGAAAAGAAA
>NC_081345.1:71961589-71981656 GCF_029784015.1 Lycium ferocissimum
AACACTCATCTCTCTTTTATGCTCTCTGACAGAAACCTCGGAGTATACACTCTGTCACGTATTATCATCAGTACCAGAACCATGCATATGTCAGTGTATCATGGAAATGCGTATGAACATGTTGACATGTGATATCAACAACCAATTATATCCGAAACAAAGACCACACATGGCACCCAAATAGTATCAATAATAAGGCTACACAACAAGCCACAATGGAATCATAATTCTCAACTGTATCTCCTAGGCACACAAGTAATATCAATGATAAGGCCACACAATAAGCCATAATGGAATCACTATTCTCATCTCAATATTAATCAAGTAAACTACCGCAATATCATGGCCATGACATATCTCTAATCACAAATATCTGATGTGTCAACGTGGCAATGAGCCAATAGTAAATGGATCAAAATAAGTCAACAACACAACGGGGTGGCTAGGTCTCAAATCATACAACAAGGCCCAACTTAAGGAAATATCCAACCCAACATCATAACCGATAGTTTACATGCATTCTCCGGTAATATCATCTAAATGTACATTTCGCTAATCGAAGTCTCACCATAAGGTAAATAATAACATACCTGGAAAGTCGAACAACAAAATCTCAAATAATCAAACCTTAGTCTTCCCTTTCCTTTGAGCCTCGAGAAAATTAAAGTTTAAACATATCGGAAATATGCAATTAGAATCAAGAAGAACATCATTAAAATCCTACATCTATTCGAGACCCCAAATTCCCAACCAATGGAATAGGGTTTATGAACTAGAAAGGACAAATTAGTGATTCTAAGCTTAAATAAGAAATTCATACTCTAGGTGATCAATTTAAGAACTAGAAAGGAGAAATTAGCGATTCTAAGCTTAAACAAGAAATTCATACTCTAGGTGATCAATTCCTATCAATTAGAAGCTATATTAACTCTTGAAAGACTCAAATTCGGATTCTTGATGAAACCCCAAATTTTGGGTATAAACCCTAACTTTTCAATTCAAGAATTTATCACTAATAAAGGAAGTTTGATGCAATAATAGATTCTAGTCATCAATTCCATGCTTAATGAAGCTAACTAATCAATAAATCAAGATTTAGAAGCCTAGAAAGAAAAACTCATTGAACCCTCTTTTAATCCTTAAACTCTTAGTGAACTAGCGTAATAAAGAAATCCTAAGGTGATTATGGAAATTGGAACATCAAAGAAGATAGAAGGACTTACCACAAAGATTTTCCCCCAAGAATCACATTGAAATGCTCCCAATAACACTAAAGTCGAAATAATAATGAATGAGGGACTTAAGGCTTTTAATGCTCATTTAATGAATCTCTCTGCTCGATACCGCTCCTGCGACAACCAGACCACTGCAGCAGTCCTGCTTTGGTGATCTCTTAGACTGCTGTGGCAGTCAGTAAAACCATGCACTTGCTGCTTCTGCGGCATGGCCACCGCTATAATGGTGCCGCTGCTGCGGTATTAGTGCCGCTATAGTAGGGCACCAACCAGAAACTCCTCAAAAATCACAATCTCAACCCAAAATCTCGACAATCACCCTAGGCCATCTGCTCGCTTACCACATATGTAGACACACATAAAAATACGCTACGAATGCACTCGTGGTCTCGAAATTCCCAACCGAGATCTAGGGGATCGAGTCAACCCCCGATACCTCAACATTAACTTCCTAACCCAAGTCCCAAAAGTCAACTTTGAGTCTACTCTTTTTCACTTTAAGCCCAAATTTCCCAAAAAATCTCCCAAATCCTATCCAATTACCTCGGGAAGCATGTCAACGGTCCTCACGGGTCAAATATGAGCTAATAAAGCTCGAAAAGGGATCAAAGGGTCGAAAATGCAATAACGACCAAACGGGTCGTTACAAAGAAGAATTTAAGTAGGCGGAGTGTCTTGGGAGGTCTTTTTACTTGTCCTGAGTTATCATCTAGGTGTCTGTACTTCATGGGGTTTCATCCAGACCCCTCAACTCGATCAGAATTAGTATTTTAACGTCCTCTGACCATTGACCAAGCATATGTGGGATTACTTGCGCTGAGTTAGATAAAATGTGTGAGATGCACGCGTATTAAGAGCGTGATTATGATAATTTTTATTAAAAATAAATATTTTTAAAAAAGAAAAAGAAAACAAAAATAATTAAGCAAAAAGAATTTCCTTGCCCTCACCCTATGTTTGTTCCACTTTGAAAATAGAAATGTGGCTTTATCCAATAGTTCATCTTCTTGTTCAGATGAAGTAAATCATGGGATAGAGCTACAGAAGAGTAAATCATGGGAAATGTGGCTTCATCCAACAATTCATTTTCTTGGATAAAATGGGCTAATTATTAATTATGTTTTGGTGGGTTACTGTGGTTGATGAAGACGATTATGGGTCGCTTTTGCTGAAGCTTGGTGCACAAGGTGCGCCTGTGGGGAACTGGCGAACTAGGATGGAGCTCCCAAAAAAAGGAACAAATTAAACCTAAAACCCTTAAAAACACATCAGTTTCTCATTTTTTCCACAAAATTAACCACAATCCTACATCAAGAATTACAAAAGAAACAACCCAAAATCCCCAATTTATCTTCTTCTTTCTTCTTCTTCTTCTTCTCCACCCATCTGTTATATCCCGTATTTTGTGCATTGGGATAATCCGAGCTAACCATGATAAGTTAAGGACAAGACTATTCCGGGATACGAGGTAGAGACTTTTAACTTCCGATATTGTTTTAGGGCCTAAGTTGCTTATGATTTTATTGGCATGGAATATTGAGGAAAATTTGGGGTTAAAAGTTAATTATGGAAAGTTATTAATTCATGAACAAAAGGGCCAAGTGGCCGTGAGATGTGGTGTGGGCCATTGTCCACATGGATGCATCATATATGTAAATAAAAGATGACAAATTAATTTCATTCATCATCTTCACAAACCTTAGAAGCTTAGAGAACCTTGGAGAAAAAAAGAAGCCATATTCAGCCATAGCAAGCCAAAATTGAGGTCCAAAAATCTTGATCAAAAAAATATTTTCTTCTAGCAATTCAACCAATTGGAGGGTCCTCATTAACGTGGATTGGTTGTTGGAGTCAACAAACCATTCGTTTATACCATTTACAACCCTAGCCAAGTTGTGGAGTTAAGTGGAAAAGGTAAGGTTTAATCTTCTTTTTCATATGTTATGGATGGTTTGTGCATGTTGTAGTATGTAGAAATGGATGAAACTCATGAAATCCTTTATGTTGATGTTGAGCCGTGAGTATGGGCTGTTTTGTGTAGAAGGAATGAGTAAATTTTATTTAGTATTTTGGTTGTTGTCATTGTGGATTCTATGTTGATAATGAAAGTTTAATGGTTCAAGTTGAAGTTGTAATCGTTGTGGGCTGTTTTAGAAGCCAACGTGATTTGAATGTAGTTTTTATATTTATGAGAATGACATTGTTAACGTGTGGATTGTTGGTGTAATTCATGAATTTGGGAGAGAGGAATGTGTTGTTGTTGTTGTTCTCGGGTTTGGGGAGGTTTCGGGTGGAATGGTGTCTTGGTTGGGTTGTTTTGAATATTGTGCGGATTGTTTGAAGTGTTCTTGAATCTTGTTTGAATGGCTTCGGATTAGTACTTGAACATGTGAGCGTTGATGTTGGCTTGAACGTATGTAGTTGAATTGAATGTAAATGGAATGTTGTCGAATTATGTAGAAAAGAGTTACTAACGTTAGAATGCGTTTTGAATTGATTGTTGATGTTGTTAATATGGTTGTTGGTATTGTTGTTGATGATTTGGCCGAGTTGAATTCTCGGGGTTGTTGAATTTACAGGGGAAATGCTGCCCAAATTTCTGTAGATAAAGTGCTAGTTTGGGATTGGATTCCTAAGTGCCTATAACTAATGTTTAGTATCTAATGACGATTGTAGATTTTGGGAAGCCCGAGACTTGAGTTTGGATTAGCTTAGGAAGCGGACGAGGTATGTAAAGCCTAACCTTTCTTTCTTTTGGCATGTCTTAGTTGTAAGTAGGCTATGATACGAGCCTCGGGGTAACTCGATTCTTAAGATCCAAGCATGTCTACGATTCTTATGCACTTCTTAATGTTGGCATTCTTAATGTAGTCAAACTATGGTCCTTATGTCTTTTGTATGATTGGACTTTAAATGTTGCATAAAGAGTTTTGTTCCTAAAAGACCCTATGTTGAATAAGGTCCCTAACTTTCATAGACGGGCTCGGATCGCTTCGATACGTTCGTAGAGGATTCTATAGCGTATAATGTCTCTAACTTTAACAGGCGGGCTCAGATTGGTTTCATACTTTTCCGTGGTCCCCGAGACTTTCCTTTGTATAGTTCTAACGACTTTTGAAAGGACTTAATATGGCTATCACCCCGACCCCCGAGTGTTGATTACTTACTTATCTGTTGAGTCTGTAATGATGATTTTTATGCATATGGTTACTCACGACTCTGCTCGTGCATACTGTTGTTACATTTTTCGCTGAGTCCCGGGCCGGTTATGTCGTCGTGCGCACTATGTTATATTCCGGAGTATGATGTGTTATGGTTCACCGAGTTCCTCGCTAGAGGGCTGGGTACCGTATATATTCTGGTGTTATGATGTTTTATGGCGTTACGATGTGTTATGGAGACATGCCGGGTTACGGAGATATGAAATCCTCTGGAGTATGATGTGTTATGGCGCCAAATGACGGGGTGGCGACCATGTTCCCTGAGCCCTTGCATCATTTGTGTTTCAAAAGTAAATATTTTGGTATTCTGGATATTGTACTTACTTTCTGTACTTCTTGTTCTGGTTATGATCCTGTTTACTATATTTCATGCTTTGCATACTCAGTACATATTTCGTACTAACCACCTTTCTTCGGGGGCTGCGTTTCATGCCCGCAGGTACAGACGCTCACTTTGGTGATCCGCCAGCTTAGGACCTGCTATCTTGGAGTGCTCCTTTGTTTCGGAGCTTATATTTTGGTACAGGCTCTTCCGTTGGATATGTATATGTTTATTCAGGGGTACGGCGGGGCCCTGTCCCTTCATATGATTCTGTTGCTACTCTTAGAGGTACGTAGACATATATGTGGGTTGTTATTATTCTTGTTCGATTGTGCTCGTATGATTTATGTTTTGGGCTGTCCCATTCGTCGTGGCAGCCTTGTCGGCTTGCGTTTGTATATGTTTTGGGACGTTGTGCTTTATGATAGCCTTGCTGGCTTCTGTGATATATATTTGTATATGCGACAGTTTGGGACTACGTCTGACCTTTGTATATGCACACGTTATTTGTATGTTGATTCTGGTTATTGGGTATGTACGAGTGCCCAGCTTGGGCACTAGTCACGCCCTACGGGGTTGGGTCGTGACAAAAGTGGTATCGATTTACAAGCGGTTCGTCCTCGGAGTGTCTACAGACCATGTCTAGTAGAGTCTTGTTTATCGGTGTGTTGTGCACCACATCTATAAACAGGAAGCTACAGGACATTTAGGATGTTATCTTTCTTTCCTGCCCTAGATCGTGCGGTAGAGCTGTATTATCAGGATGATCCCTCCCAAACGAATTATTATGTTTTCAACGATGCCTCCAAAGAAGGCGACAGTTGCCCAGACGGGCAAGTCAGCAGCAGCTGGAGAGACTAGCCAGGCCCGGAGAGTTACTAGGGCCCGTGCCCAGCTTGAGCCTGAGATTGTGCTCCGATCAGCGAGCTCTGCTACACCGTCACCATTAGAGGAGCATGGGGCGAGGCACGCAGATGCGGGGCGGCTCCACCGCGCCCGCTCCCGGGGTTCCGGTGCCGAGAGCCTCCCGGCTCCTCGGCCGGGGGGCGGAGGATAGGGTTATGAGAGACGCAGTTCAGTTGCTCACCATATTAGTGGCGGGACAGGCTCGCAGGCGAGGACCAGGGGCTGACCAGACAGATAGACATGATAGTTTGAGGGCCCGTGATTTCTTGACTTGTAATCTCCCAGATTTTTACGGGTCAAAGCCCGAGGAGGATCCCCAGGAGTTTATTAGATATATGCGGCGTATATTGCGGTATATATATATATATACGGAGATATAGTACGTGAGTTGGCTTCATATCGGTTGCGGGATGTGGCGTTGTAACCGGGCTATGAGTCATGCCGGGAGTTGTCTAGGGGCGAGGGTGCTCCCCGGCGGTGTGGGATGAGTTTACGCAGGCCTTTCTTGGCCACCGCCTCCGAGATGCGGCGAGCTAGGGTTGACGGTTATGCTTACTTGAGACGAGAGGGCGAGAGTGTTCGAGAGTATAGTCTAGAGTTCGATTCATTGGCCAGATATGCACCTACTATTGTAGCTGATATGACCGACAGGATGCATCAATATGTGATAGGGTTGGATCGCTACTTGGTTGATAGCTGTATGGTGATGGCTTCTCAGCCCGGTATGGATATTGCACGGGTACAGGCGCATGCCCAGGGTATGGAGGATCGACATAGAGGGCGTCAGCCCGACAGAGATTATGACGAGTTAGCCGCCCCGAGGGCCGGATCCGCCGGTTGTGCGGGGAGTCTCGGGCGAGGCGACCTCGGCGGCGGCATAGAGTAGATATCCTTCCCGGCCGACCTGGTACACCCCCACAGTTCACGGGCGGAGACCGGATGAGTGCGGGGTATTCGGGGAGCGAGTCGAGCTACGGGGCTTCGGGTTCGCGGTGGACGAGGTTCGGTCGGTCCGAGGCCACCCAAACCTCGGTGTTCTCCTTGTGGGAGGCATCACCACGAGGAGTGTTATCGTGCTACGGGTGCTTGTTTTTCTGTGGGCCGTCGGGGCCACCTTATGAGAGATTGTCCGCTTATGGTAGTCCGAGTGGTGCGGCTCTCCTCTTGGGTCGATTCTGGTTCATCTTCCTCTTCGGTAGCTACGCGCCTAGCGGGGGCGGGTACGCCGACACCGGCAGCCGCGGTTGAGGTCGTGGTGAAGCTATCCCGATTCTAGCGGTCCTTCGAACTACATATATGCCTTGGCTGGCGCAGGATCGGGGAGGCGTCACCTAATGTGGTTACGGTATATTATTGATCTTCTCCCGAGATGTATATGCATCGATAGATCCAGGCTCCACTTTATCGTATATTTCTCCCCTTGTTGCTAGTAAAATTGGGATAAAACCTGAACCGATAGAACCATTTGAGGTAGCTACACCGGTAGGAGATTCTGTTATAGCCAGGCAGGTATATAGAGATTGTTCGGTAATTATATGCGGCCGTTGCACTAAAGCGGATCTGATAGAGCTGGATATGACTGAGTTCGATGTCATTATGGGTATGGATTGGCTAGCTTCTTGTTATGCTAACGTTGACTGTCAGAAGAAGGTAGTCCTCTTTCAATTTCCTGGGGAAACAGTTATAGAGTCGACGGGAAATACAAAGATCGCCGAAGGGTAAGTTTATTTCATACCTCAAGGCAAGGAAGATGGTTCGAAAGGGTTATATTTATCATCTGGTTCGTGTACATGACTTGAAAGCAGAAGCACCGACTCTTCGGTCAGTCCCAGTGGTTAATGAATTTTTGGATGTATTCCCGGATGAGCTTCCAGGTCTTCCTCCTGAGCGGGAGATAGATTTCACTATAGATGTGCTGCCAGACACTCAGCCTATATCTATTCCTCCGTACCGAATGGCACCTGCAGAATTAAAAGAATTGAAGGAGCAGCTGAGGGATTTATTAGAGAAGGGCTTCATCAGGCCCAGCACATCACCTTGGGGAGCGCCGGTATTGTTCGTGAGAAAGAAAGATGGGTCGCTGCGGATGTGTATTGATTACGAGCGATTGAATAAGGTGACTATAAAGAATAGAAATCCCCTCCCCAGGATTGATGATTTGTTTGACCAGTTGCAGGGTGCTAAGTGTTTCTCGAAGATAGACCTGCGGTCAGGCTATCACTAGGTGCGGGTACGAGAGGCAGATATTCCAAAGACAACATTCAGGACCCGATATGGACATTATGAGTTCAGAGTGATGTCTTTTGGGCTGACCAATGCTCCAGCAGTGTTTATGGATCTGATGAATCGAGTATTCAAGCCGTTCCTGGATATGTTCGTGATTGTATTTATTGATGATATCCTGGTTTATTCACGATCAGAAGAGGAGCATGCAGATCATCTAAGGGCGGTACTTGGGGTGCTCCAGCACCAAAAATTGTATGCTAAGTTCTCTAAATGTGAATTCTGGTTGACTTCAGTAGCATTCTTGGGGCATATTATTGGAGCTGATGGCATCCGGGTGGATACACAGAAGATTGAGGCCGTAAAGAATTGGCCTAGACCTACGACACCAACTGAGGTACGTAGTTTTCTGGGACTAGCAGGATATTACAGGAGATTTGTGGAGAAGTTTGCTTCAATTTCAGCGCCTTTAACAAGGCTAACTCAGAAGGCAGCTAAGTTCCAGTGGACCGATGCTTGCGAACGAAGCTTCCGATTCTTTGAAAGAGAAGCTGACTACGGCTCCAGTTCTGACTCTTCCTGAGGGACCAGATGGGTATGTTATTTATTGTGATGCTTCTGGTGTTGGATTAGGGTGTGTATTAATGCAGCATGGCAGAGTTATAGCCTATGCCTCCCGGCAGCTCAGAAAGCACGAAAGAAATTATCCTACTCATGATCTGGAGCTAGCAGCGGTAATTCATGCCTTGAAGATATGGAGACACTATCTATATGGCGTTTATGTTGATATTTATACAAATCACAAGAGCCTCCAGTATATCTTTAAGCAGAAGGAGGGCAATTTGCGGCGGAGGAGGTGGCTAGAGTTCTTTAAAGACTATGATGTTGATATTTTATATCATCCTGGGAAAGCCAATATTGTAGCAGAGGCACTCAGCCGTAAGTCTATGGGCAGCTTGGCGGACGTGCAACCGTAAAAGAAAAGAAATGGTTCGCGAGATCCAGCAGCTAGCTAGTTTTGGAGTCCGTTTGGCTGGTTCTGGAGATACTGGGGTTTCCGTTCGAGGAATTACTGAACCCTCTATTATGGAAGAGGTAAAGCGACGTCAGTATGAGGATCCTATTCTGGCACAGTACAGAGATGCAGCCCTTGAAAAGGAGAAGGCCCCGTTCGAGCTTACACCTGAAGGAGTGCTACTACACAGAGGCAGATTATGTGTACATGAGGTTGCAGGGCTGCGGCGACAGGTTATGGGAGAGGCACATTATGCCCGTTATTCTGTTCATCCGGGATCGACAAAGATGTATCATGACCTCAGAAGCTTGTACTGGTGGGATGGTATGAAGAGGGACATAGCAGAGTTCGTTGCTCAGTGCCCAAATTGCCAACAAGTTAAGATCGAGCATCAGAAGTCTGGTGGATTATTACAGGAGATGGAGATTCTGACTTGGAAGTGGGAAATAATTAATATGAACTTCATTACAGGCTTACCTCGCACTCCACGGAAGTATGACTCTATATGGGTTATCGTTGATAGGCTGACAAAATCAGCCCATTTTCTTCCTGTCAGGACTACTTATTCCGCTGAGGACTATGCCAAATTATATATTAAGGAGATAGTAAGACTTCACGGAGTTCCCATATCTATTATCACCGACAGAGGTGTCCAGTTTACAGCTAACTTCTGGAGATCATTTCAGGAAGGATTGGGGACCCATACGAGTCTTAGTACAGTATTCCATCCTCAGACTGACGGATAGGCCGAGCGTACTATTCAGACACTAGAAGATATGTTGCGGGCCTGTGTTATTGATTTCAGAGGTAGCTGGGATGATCACTTGCCACTTATTGAGTTTGCTTATAATAATAGCTACCATTCTAACATCCGGATGGCACCGTATGAGGCTGCGTATGGCGGTGCGAGTCGTCACCGATTGGCTGGTTCGATATTGGCGACACTAAGTTAATTGGCCCCATGATGATTCAGCAAACGGTTGATAAAGTGAAACTCATTTGGGAACGGTTATTAGCCGCTCAGAGTCGACATAAATCATATGCAGATAATTGACGTCGGCACCTAGAGTTCCAGATTGGTGATTGGGTATTTCTGAAAGTGTCACCCATAAAAGGTGTTATGAGATTCGGCAAAAAGGGAAAGCTTAGTCCGAGATATATTGGGCCTTATCAGATCATCCGTAAGGTAGGCAAGGTTGCCTACGAGTTAGACTTACCATCTGATTTTGGAGCAGTGCATTCAGTATTCCACGTGTCTATGCTTCGCAAATGCAATGGTGACCCTTCCAGAATATTTCCCGTAGAGGATATCCAGGTGACAAAGGAGCTATCCTACGAGGAGCAGCCTATAGCCATACTGGATCGTCAGGTGAGGAGGCTGCGTACTAAAAATGTGGCTTCCGTTAAGGTGTTGTGGCGGAACAATAACGGGAGGAGATGACCTGGGAAGCTGAAGAGGAGATGAAGAAGAAGTATCCCCACTTATTTCCGGTGCCAACAGGTAACACTACAAGAAAAAGGCTTATTAGAGACCAACATTTTGAGACGGTATGAAAATCTGGTCCATAAAAGTATATTTATAGGGATGAGATATTTTTGTAGTCGCTATTTCTCGATTTTAGCTTTTAATTAACGAAGAGAACTAAATATGGTCCCTAGCAAATAAATAGCCGGTCCCAAATTCTCTAATAGAGAGGGACAAAAGACGCCATTCAACTTTTCCCCTTGAAAAAATAAAAAATTTAACCCTCTAAATATATAATATAAAGTACACTAAGCAAGAAACACACTTCAATTAAGACTTATTTTTTTGACAACAAAGGTGACCTCTAGCACTTTACTCTTTCAAAATTCTCTTGCACGATATTAAGAACCCTAAATCCTCTTCTCTCAAAGCCTTTGTTTATCCACGAGAACTCCATTGATGGATGAGATACCTAATCTCAGTCTTAGGCCTCTAGTTGAGGAGCTTTGATACACCAGAGTGATGATTTTTGAAGTTCATACGTTTCTAGGGTTGAAGTAACATTGGATCCTCAGGCAACTAGGATATATGAAGGTGGTTTGGCCAATGTCTTCGTCGTCAAGGATATACTTAACCCTTGAATTTGGAAGAAATTTAAAACCCCTCACATGTCTCTGGTACATATTAGTGAATTTATTATATAAAATGGAAGTCGCATTTAATTTGTTGACTTTTTTTTTCCTTGTAATCTGCTAGATCCATCTGATTTATGAATCATAGAAGTTCATTTACCTATAATTTTTTATGGGTCCAAAGGGAGAAAGAGAAATTAAGGACTCATATAACTGGTAGTTTGGCATTGATATAGTTTTAATTTTTCTTGCTGACAATTGGGTCGGATTTGTGAAAATAAAGCTTCGTCATTGATATTTTCTTTCCTCTAGTAATCTGAAAATTAGGTGAGATTTGTCAATGATACGAAGTTTCATTAATCAACATTCTTCTTTTCTAAATGGATCTTGTCAGCTTGGTTTTTATCTAATCCACATTTAATAGTACTAGTTTGATTTGCTTCTTTTTTTTTTCTTTTTTTTTTTTGTGCGTGTGTATTGTGTTGTTTTACATTGACAGGTTTGAATGAAATGGTGGTGAAGGAGCATCCACCAGCATGTTTGATGTGAGTCTCTTCTTCTTTGGTATACTTGAATATGAATATAGGTAAGTAGTGCGATGTTTAAATCCTTCCTTCCTTTGAACAAAGTTAAAAATGTAGAAGTACATGATTTTAGCTTGTCTTGATAATGGATATTTGCAATTTGCTTGATCATAGCTTGATAGACCATAAATGTTGAACCAAACCATACTTTGGTTTGTTTGACGGACCGGGTATGGAGAGGTTTTAATGGAAAATTGGACATTATTAACCAGAATTTAATTAAATCTAATTGTTTTAGGGTGGAACCAAGAATCACGTAGCATACTAGAAGTGAAGAATTATTATCAATTACATATAGTCCTATGAGTATCATTGTATCAATACTTGTTATCAAATTGGTGTGTTGACAGGGCAACTAGTCTTGATGATTATTAATTATGCATCTTCAAATGGATAAAGGAACAAAAATTGTCAAATGTCAATAATTACTCAAGTGGAAGAACTAGATTTGAAGCTTAAGTTGTATCCAGTTTGGTCCATATGTATTTTTTGGACAAGATACTCCCAGATGAAAATCATCATTTTTGGACAAGCTAACTTTAAGAACAAAAAGTTTAGCAACTTTATCATTCATGCAGGCTACTTTTCCTTCTTTCTCTTAATCATATTTATTTCAGAACTCCTTAATTGTGTCTATTCCAGAATTCACATTTTCTGAGCATAAGAAAAATAAGACAAAAACAGTTTCAACAGATTATGGGACAAATGCCGGAATTATAATTGCAGATACAAAGATGCATATATTGGGATCTTTTAAAATTTTGAGTGCCCCAAACACTTACTTTGTAGTCTCACTTTTGGGTCTCCTAGGGATAAGGTTTATGCCAAGCTTAGAGTTGTTACTTCCCCATTTGCTGAGATGCTCTAAGTTTATTTTTTTGGCATAAATTGCAATGTGTAAGTATAACAATTTATAAGTTGGAAACTTTTTGGTTGAGATATGTTTGATACCTCAAGGGGATATATTCCAAGCTTAGAGAATTTACTGCCCCATTCACTGAGATGCTTTAAATTTGGTGCTTTGATATAGATTTGCAATGTATAAGTGTATCTAATTTTTGGGTCCCGTGGAATTTTTTTTGTTGAGATATATATGATACCTCAGGTTGATATAAGGCTATGGCTTGTGACTCTGGCTTTTGTTATCTTTAGTGTTATGCAATTTTAATAGATTGGAAAGTTGTGTGTTGTTACCTGGCGCATATATCTTACTAGTGGGAGGTTACCCGTGCTATGCACGGGCCTGATGTCTTAGTTTGTAGATTCTATTATGCTAGGGAATCCACATTTCTTATATTATTATGATGGAGTCTATTGTTTTATTCGTTTAACCTGCAAAAAAACTTTAAAGGTAAAATATCATACAAAATTTTACTTATCAAAAAAACAAATATCATAGAGAATTTTTTTCTAGTGAAACAACTGTTTCGAACATCAAAAATGCTCACTACTTGTCTTTACACACACACAGACATTATTTATAGTTGTTTATCCATCATATTTGAACCATCTTTTAACGATGTCCTTTATTCTTAAGTGCTATTTATTTCTTTTATTTGGGGGATATTAGGGAGCTGCAGGGTGAGGGTGTTGTGCAGCCACTGGTAAAAATGGTTTCTTTACTTATTTTTTTCCCTTTTAAGCACTTGGACAGAATCCTCTTCGCATACTAACGACTATGTCTTGAAATCTGAATATTTCAGGCTCGTAGCATGTAATATATAATTTGCAACGCACGGATACACATATATAATGACACTCTGGAGTTCTAGCGTACATTTGCTGAATCTATAGTGCTCCCTGTTCTCAGGGTAATATCCTGGCAGATTCTGCTTCTGAGCGACTTGAATTTACTGCTCACAAAGGACAAGAGACCCAAAGTATCAACAAAAGGTAATCCCCAATAGAAGTTCTCAAAATATTACATCTGGATACGTAATTAGCTACTAAATAAAACTACAATACCAAATGAGCATGGCAGAAAATTGATTAAGCTACACATACTTGAATCAATGTTCTGCTAGTGACCAAATGGCATATGTCCTATTCCAGGTGGAGAATGTTATCTTAGAGCTTAGTTGAGGAAAATAGCTTATTGGGACTATGTTACTTCATGTAAAGGGATTTTCTTAGAACACGAAGTGATTATTCTTAGCGAATGTTATCTGTATTCTGGACTTCTGGTTTGGTTATGGAGATATGCTCAGTTAATCTGAAGCTACACTTTCATATATAGAAGACACCTTTGGTTACTTAGAACATTTCTTTAAATACTTGAGCTCAATAGTCTAGCCATGTGGTTTTGGTTGAACTAATTGAACGGGTAGTAAAAATTTATGTTCAAGTGTACCTTCTCCATGTTAAAATTCTACTTTGTTTCTTGGTGAACTCTGTTATTTCTAGTCTTTCCCCTGACAAATTGCTTTAAAGCTAAAGTTTATGTTTTAGCTAATAGATCCACGTAAAGTAACTAATTTTCTTAGTATATTATTATTCCTTATGAAATTTATTGTCATCCTATGCTAAGAGGGAAAACCAATAATTAGCTAAAAGTAGTAGGAAATAACAATCTCAGTTAGAAGCAAGTCTAACTAGTAATAAATAGTAAGCAATCAAGCATATATTCTGTGCGTTGTAATTTGTTCTTTAGCTTATATTTACCCTTTAGCTTCGTTACGAGTCAATGTGTGAACTTATTTCATTCTATTTAGTCTGTGAATTCAAGATCTATAGATCTTTATGCATAATGGAGAACTGGTATTATGCATAGATTCAGCTAACATCATTTTAGATTAAAGTTTAGTTTGGTGGAATCCTAAAAAGCATTGTGTATCTGGTTTTTTATGCTCACACGTCACTCATCCATAAAATTTCTATTTGTATAACAAAGGGGTCAATTGATTGTGATGAAAAGGAAAAGAATGCAGCGGAAACATTGGCTAAAGTTAGAAATGCATTATATTCTTAATCCATGGCTTTCCTTACAATTTCTTTAAACTAATCTACCACTGACTTAGTAACTATTGTTGTTGGTGTAATTATAACTTAGTTCTAACTTTGTACTCTTGTTTAACTAGCTATATCAAAAGAGAGTATTAACTAAATATGGTCATTTTCTAAATCCTTTTTGCTATGATTGGCTATATTGTTACAAGTTCAGAACATGTTTTGGTATATGCAATGATGATGTTTAACAATTATTCGACCAAATTTTAAGGTCGATATTGGTAGTTTCTATTAAGAGATTTTCTTAATTTTTTTTACAGGTTCTGAAGACTCGAGTCTATAAAGAGAAGATGCAAATTTTGAAGACTTTCTTACGAGTCAATTATCATTTTGCTAGGAGTGTTAGCCTGAAGCTTATGCTATATATATATATATATATATATATTTGGCTGGGGTTTTGTGTAATAATGCAATGACTAATAGGCTACTTTATTTGCTTTTTCTAATTAATTACAGAAGTATGAATGAAAGAATGGTACTTTCTTATGACGTTGTTTATAAATGTTAGATTGTATCACAAATTGTATGATAGTTTGTAATGAAGTGTGACAGAGGGTCATAAAATCATGTGTTCGGTCCTTGATACATTTCTAGCGACCAGATTTTCTGGTCGTAAATGAGTATAGCCAGCTCATATATTTGATGCTGAAATCACTTTAGGGACAAGAAATACGTTTCGCCGAAATAGTTTTTGGGACCCGATAACTCACCTGGTCGCTAAAGGTGTTTAGCGACCAGTCATTTAATCTCGTCGTAATTGACCTTTAGCGGCGGAGCCTATAGCGACGGGTGGCGACCAGATTTTTTTGGTCGTTATTGACCTTTAGGGACCAAAATCAAGCTTTTAGGGACCATTTTTCCCTTCGCTAATAGCCATTTTTCTTGTAGTGTAATCTAAACTCCTTAAATGGTTATGTTGATTGATGAATGAACTGTATGTGATAACTGTAAAAGAGACTCCCCCGAAATGCTTATAAGACCCTGTAGGACTAGTTTAACATTCGAGGACGAATGTTCTAAAGGGGGGGAGGATGTTATATCCCGTATTTTGTGCATTGGGATAATCCGAGCTAACCATGATAAGTTAAGGACAAGACTATTCCGGGATACGAGGTAGAGACTTTTAACCTCCGATATTGTTTTAAGGCCTAAGTTGCATATGATTTTATTGGCATGGAATATTGAGAAAAACTTGGGGTTAAAATTTAATTATGGAAAGTTATTAATTCATGAACAAAAGGGCCAAGTGGCCGTGAGATGTGGTGTGGGCCATGGTCCACATGGATGCATCATATATGTAAATAAAAGATGACAAATTAATCTCATTCATCATCTTCACAAACCTTAGAAGCTTAGAGAACCTTGGAGAAAAAAAGAAGCCATATTCGGCCATAGCAAGCCAAAATTGAGGTCCAAAAATCTTGATCAAAAAATATTTTCTTCTAGCAATTCAACCAATTGGAGGGTCCTCGTTAACGTGGAGTGGTTGTTGGATTCAACAAACCATTCGTTTATACCATTTACAACCCTAGCCAAGTTGTGGAGTTAAGTGGAACAGGTAAGGTTTAATCTTCTTTTTCATATGTTATGGATGGTTTGTGCATGTTGTAGTATGTAGAAATGGATGAAACTCATGAAATCCTTTAGGTTGATGTTGAGCCGTGAGTATGGGCTGTTTTGTGTAGAAGGAATGAGTAAATTTTATTTAGTATTTTAGTTGTTGTCGTTGTGGATTCTATGTTGATAATGAAAGTTTAATGGTTCAAGTTGAAGTTGTAATCGTTGTGGGCTGTTTTAGAAGCCAACGTGATTTGAACGTAGTTTTTATATTTATGAGAATGACATTGTTAACGTGTGGATTGTTGGTGTAATTCATGAATTTGGGAGAGAGGAATGTGTTGTTGTTGTTGTTCTCGGGTTTGGGGAGGTTTCGGGTGGAATGGTGTTTTGGTTGGGTTGTTTTGAATATTGTGCGGATTGTTTGAAGTGTTCTTGAATCTTGTTTGAATGGCTTCGGATTAGTACTTGAACATGTGAGCGTTGATGTTGGCTTGAACGTATGTAGTTGAATTGAATGTAAATGGAATGTTGTCGAATTATGTTGAAAAGAGATACTAACGTTAGAATGCGTTTTGAATTGATTGTTGATGTTGTTAATATGGTTGTTGGTATTGTTGTTGATGATTTGGCCGAGTTGAATTCTCGGGGTTGTTGAATTTATAGGGGAAATGCTGCCCAAATTTCTGTAGATAAAGTGCTAGTTTGGGATTGGATTCCTAAGTGCCTATAACTAATGTTTAGCATCTAATGACGATTGTAGATTTTGGGAAGCCGAGACTTGAGTTTGGATTAGCTTAGGAAGCGGACGAGGTATGTAAAGCCTTACCTTTCTTTCTTTTGGCATGTCTTAGTTGTAAGTAGGCTATGATACGAGCCTCAGGGTAACTCGATTCTTAAGATCCGAGCATGTCTATGATTCTTATGCACTTCTTAATGTTGGCATTCTTAATGTAGTCAAACTATGGTCCTTATGTCTTTTGTATGATTGGACTTTAAATGTTGCATAAAGAGTTTTGTTCCTAAAAGACCCTATGTTGAATAAGGTCCCTAACTTTCATAGACGGGCTCGGGTCGCTTCGGTACGTTCGTAGAGGACTCTATAGCATATAATGTCTCTAACTTTCACAGGCGGGCTCGAATTGGTTTGATACTTGTCCGTGGTCCTCGAGACTTTCCATTGTATAGTTCTAATGACTTTTGAAAGGACTTAATATGGCTATCACCCTGACCCCCGAGTGTTGATTACTTACTTAGCTGTTGAGTCTGTAATGATGATTTTTATGCATATGGTTACTCACGACTCTGCTCGTGCATACTGTTGTTACATCTTTCGCCGAGTCCCGGGCCGGTTATGTCGTCGTGCGCACTATGTTATATGCTGGAGTATGATGTGTTATGGTTCACCGAGTTCCTCGCTAGAGGGCCGGGTACCGTATATATTCTGGTATTATGATGTGTTATGGCATTACGATGTGTTATGGAGATATGTCGGGTTACGGAGATATGAAATCTTCTGGTGTATGATGTGTTATGGCGCCAAATGACGGGGTGGCGACCATGTTCCCTGAGCCCTTGCATGATTTGTGTTTCAAAAGTAAATATTTTGGTATTCTGGATATTGTACTTACTTTCTGTACTTCTTGTTCCAGTTATGATCCTGTTTATTATATCTCATGCTTTGCATACTCAGTACATATTTCGTCATCCCCCCTTTCTTCGGGGTCTCGTTTCGTACCCACAGTACGACGCTCACTTTTGTGATCCGCCAGCTTAGGACACCTATTCTGCTATCTTGTAGTGCTCCTTTGTTCCGGAGCCTATATTTTGGTACAGACTCTTCCGTTGCATATGTATACGTTTATTCAGGGGTACGGCGGGGCCCTGTCCCGTCATATGATTCTGTTGCTACTCTTAGAGGTCTGTAGACATATATGTGGGTTGTGATTATTACTGTTCAGTTGTGCTCGTATGATTTATGTTTTGGGCGGTCCCATTCGCCGTGGCAGCCTTGTCGGTTTGCGTTTGTATATGTTTTAGGACGTTGTGCTTTATGATAGCCTTGCTGGCTTCTGTGATATATATTTGTTATGCGACATTTTGGGACTACGTCTGACCTTTGTATATGCACACGTTATTTGTATGTTGATTCTGGTTATTGGGTATGTACGAGTGCCCAGCTCGGGCACTAGTCACGGCCTACGGGGTTGGGTCGTGACCCCATCAAAATCTCTCTACCCACGACCTGACCCGAACCTAAACCCACCTCTACCATTTCCACCTCCAAATTCTCTTAAGTAGCATCCAATGGTTTTGGCGAAATGTTGAGTTTTGACGCAACAAAGTAGGCTGATTGTATAATGATTTTGGTGGTGGGTGGTGGTGGAGGTGGGTGCAAGTGGGAGAGATAGGAGGGTGGAGAGAGAATAAAAAGGTTTGGGTTTTTAACAAAAAGGGATAAAATTGTTTTTTTTTCATAAAAGCTAATTTTTATATAAATATGTGATGATATGGCATCAACTTATCTAGGTGGATCTGATATGTCCTCTATGTCAGGGCGAGTGAGCAACACACAACATCAGAGGGGTTTAAAATACTTGTTTTAATTAAGTCAAGGGGTTTAAAATACTTGGTTTGACTGAGTTGTGGGGTTTGGATGAAACCCCGCAAAGTACAGACACCGGGATGACAAATCGAGAAAAGTAAAAGGTCTTTCAAGCCATTCCGACAATTAAAGTAACATCAAAGAAACTATTGCTGTAGATTCAAGGGCCTTGACTTGACACTACTCTGACACCTCAAGCTCTCACTAAGTGCTATGGATTAAAATCAATGAAGTAGCCTTTAGGCAACACTCGTAAATGTCACGACCCAACCCCGTAGGCCGTGACTAGTGCCTGAGCTGGACACTCGTATACACCTGTTAACTATAATCAGATCATAATTAGCATAATAAGGAACTTATATATATAAAAAGGCAAGACGTCGTCTCAAAATTGTCGCATATATGGATATATCATAGCAACCTATCTCCTGAGGAGTTACAACTTTCAACAGATGATATTACACATAGGCCGGCAAGGCTGTCATAATATAGGGGAACGTCCCCGCCATATACGAGCCAACAAGGCTACCATAACCCACGGCTTCTAGAATATATATATATATATATATATATACGCTAGCCGACAAGGCTGCCACTACACACAATATCCCAAAACACATATATATACGCAAGCCGACAAGGCCACTACCATGGGAACGTCCCAAAACATAAATCATACGAACGGGCGAACAACAACTATATACAACCCACACATATGTCTACAGACCTCTAAGAGTAACAACAGTACCATATGACGGGACAGGGCCCCGCCGTACCCCTGAATAGACACATATATACAACAAAAGGGATCTGTACCAAAAAGCTAGGCTCCGGAACAAGGGAACACTCCAAGAAAGCTGAATAGATATCCTAAGCTGGCGGATCACCAAAACGAGCGTCTGTACCTGCGGGCATGAAACGCAGCCCCCTGAAGAAAGGGGGTCAGTACGGAATATGTACTGAGCATGTAAAGCATGAAATATAGTAAACAGGATCATACTGAAATAAGGAGTGTAGAAAACTAGTACAATAACCAGAAAAACCACAAGGCTTACCTTTGAAACATAAATCATACGTGTCAATATCATACCCAGCCCATTATGGGACTTAGTGGCATCATTAGATAATCATCCTGTACATATGCATATATAACGTGTCCCGGCCCTCTAGTGAGGGACTCGGTGGATAAAATCATCATATACATATACATATAACGTGTCCCGACCCTCTAGTGAGGGACTCGGTGAATAAAGCCATCATATGTCATCCGGCCGCCATCCCCGTATCATCGTATCA
>NC_081345.1:71981756-72010029 GCF_029784015.1 Lycium ferocissimum
TTTGCATTATGTACATATGTCTTTAGTACGGGTTTGGTATATATTGATCCGGTATTCTCTCTCTGTACCTTTCACTTCAGTTGTTGTTTGGATTTCTGCACTTAATGCTTTATATACTCAGTACATCTTTCGTACCGACCCCGCTTCTTCGGGGGGCACGTTTATGCCGCGGGCAGTGCGGAGGTTCGTGGTGCCGCCGATGTGGTAGGCCGCACATTCGCTATTACGAGTGCTCACTTTGGTCCGGAGCCATATGTTGGTACCTATCTTCTCGCGATGTTTATGCTTTTGTATATTTGATTATTTGGGGGTACGGCGGGCCCCCCGTCCGCGTCATATGTTGTTTTGATTTGTAGAGGCTCGTAGTCATATATGTGGGTCGTAGGGTCATGTGTGCGTTCGTTTGCTTATGATATGCGTCTTAATGCGGTCCCGTTTGTTATTACGGCAAGGCAGCCCCGATTGTACGTACATGTGTATGTATACGGCGCATGTATATTCCGCCAATCTATCGATTTGGATGCGGCCTAAATGGCCCGTACTTTTGTATATGTGTGTATATCTGTTCGGCGATGTGTATTCCGCCGCCCCTTTTGACTATGATATGAAAATTTTTGCCCGCGCGACCGCTTAAGATAATATTTGCTTTTAATCTGTTTGAGATAATTAACATGAAAGTTTGAGTTAGATAAAAATATAACGAGTTAGTATGTACGTCTGTTTGGGGTGTCCAAGTAGGACATCAGCCGCGGCCCACGGAGCTGGGTCGTGACAATTATATCTTGCCAAATCTCCCAAAACCCCTTTCGACCGAGCTCACAAAGCTAAATATGTGAATGTAAAGCCTAAGGTTTGAAGTGGGGAATAAATATCTGATCCTGCCAGCGATCTCGCAGATGTAGCCAAGGGCTCGCAGAAGCGGCTTCGCACCCGCGCCTTTCCCCGCATGCACGAAATTTCATAGTTCGTTCAACTCGCGGATGCGGACCAAATGCCCGAAGAGACCTCACATGCGTAGACAAGTGTCGCGGATGCGGCGCATTAGACACCGGAAAATCGGGTGTTTTCACCCATTCATCCCGAAATCCCGAGACTCATCCGAGTCTCCCGGATACAAACCAAGTATGCATACCACTGCGAAACCACGCTATGAACTTATCCTCGCCCCTTGGAAGAGGTCATCTTGACTCGATCAACCCCGAACGCTTAAAAACCAACTTTACAACCAAAAGACTAAACTGCGCCCGAGCCCTTTGGGAACTGAACGAACTACTCTGCCAATCTATAATCGATATTTCGACACACACACACACGGTGGAATAGATGAAATCCCCAAAAGTCTCATTCGCCCCGATGTTGACTTTAGTCAACCCAATACTTAAGAATTCTCAAAAGTTCCATTTTCTCACTCAAAATACATCTGAACGCCTCAGGAGTCGCACCACCCATCCTCACAAGTCAAAAACACTCTAGAGAAGCTAAGAAAGGTTCTAGAGGGGTAAAACAGGCAAAATAGAAAAACAGCCAAAACGCCCTAACGGGTCGTTACATCATCCACCACTTAAATACATGTCTGTCCTCGAACATGAAAGAGAAAAAGACATACTCGAATCAGCAAAAAGCTGAGGGCATCTCATACACATGTCTGGCTCTACTCCCAAGTCGCACTCCTCAATCGAGTAATGCCTCCACCGAACTCTTTACCGAAGCAATCTCTTTGGACCTCAACTTTCGAATATGCCTGTCTAAAATAGCCATTGGCTCCTCCTTATAAGTCAAATTTTGGTCAAGCTGTCACGACCTAACGAGAGGGCCACAACGAGCACCCGGACCTAAACTCGAGCACCTCTTGACATACAACTCCCAAATATATGCGGGTGGACCACGAAAGATAACTCATGAATATCATAATCTATAAGGGCATGAGTCCACACGTTAAATGCACATCTATATAATCATCATCAACTATGCCCATATGCGCAAGCCGACAAGGCTGCCAAAATGATATACAAAAATATGAACCGATGAGGTTATAGAACATCTAACTATATACATCTGTCTACGAGCCTCTACATGGAGTGCATAGAATCATAAGGACGGGACAGGACCCCGCCATGCCCATATATACACAAAAGAATAGTACCCGGCAACCGTAGCTCCCAGAACAAATGGTGTCTTTTGCGTGCAAACGCTAATAAAGCAACCTAGGGTTCTGGTTCATCTCACCCAGCTACTGCGGGCATGAACTGTTACACCCCGTATCTTCGAAGAAGCACTTATCAAATTTGAAACATAAGTACATTGAGTTATGATTAAGTAAAACCACTTTGAAATATAAGGAGCAAGCATTATTAAGTATATTTAATGAGTGAAGGATGTACATAAGGTATCTTTGGAAGGTTTTATAAGGAAATAAGTGGAAGAAATGGAGTAGTACGACTTTGGAGAAAGGGTGGGTAAGGTTTCGTGTGAAAATTTTGGTCCAACTTGAGGGAAGAATATCTCTTAGCCTATGAATTGTTTTAAGGTGTTTCAAAAGCCTAAAATGAAGTTCGTCGAGTCTAGTTTCCAACACAACAAACCGCTCATTGATAAGACATCGGAGTAGAGAATTATGGATGTTACAAGTCGAGCTAATAGAGCAGAAACGTCTGCTACAGTAAATGCTACAGTATGATATGCTACAGTACTGATACAGTATTCCTTGTGTGAACAGTACATATCAGAAAACTTAAAAACGAAAATCTGATTTTTTTTCACTCATTTTCTACCACCTTCTCTCCCTAAATTCTCTCTACACTTCCCCAAAACTCTTTCTACCAAATTCATGAAGGTCTAAGACCAAATTCAAGTGATTATATCCAAATTCAACCTCAAAAGTTAACCTTGGTAAGGAAGAACACCTCTATAGCATTGTGTTACGTTTAACGATGATTGAAAGTTGAATCAGCGGCGGATTTCGACTGATATTTACTATTTAAGGTAAGTTTAACATCCCCTTGGTTGTGCTTAAGCTTAATTCCATGTAGGTGAGATTGTTTATAGCAAAATACTACAAGATAGCATTGAAATAGCCTAAGATATGGCAACAGTTTGTTGGGCTATTTTGAGGTGATAAATATGATTTTTGATGGCTGAAAATTATGGAATACAACATGATTGTGATATGGTGTCTGTTGTTATTTGTGTATATATGTTTACCAAGTGAATTGGGGAAAGAAACATATGAAATTTGAGACTGAAAGTGATGTTGTTAATGTTGGTATTGATGTTGTTGTTGTTGGTTGCTGAATTGTAATTGCGGGCTAGGCATATAAACAGGGGAGATGCTGCCGAAATTTTGGCAGATTCTGGGAAGAGTTAATTTAAAGGCTTAAGATAAGCACTTGATAACGAGCCTAACAATAGTATGAATTCCCTTGATTGTAGATTTGCGAGTTCGAGAAGTAGAAGTTGGGCGAATAGATAAGCTTCAAGGTATGTAAAGCTATCCCTTCTTCCTTCTTTGGCATGAATTACATAAAGTGAATAAACGACGAACACATGTGACTCCAATGAACTCTAGTTCTTAGTAGTACTTGACATGATAGTTGTCTTTGGTCCCCCAAGTGTTAGTTCATCCTATCTATTCTCGCGAATCCCAAATGATGATTCATTTTGTACATGATTTCCCCTAATACTAAGTGTTCTCACATCGACAATAATTCTTCCAAAAGATATTCTAAGATAACATGATTGTGCATTCACAAAAGAGTCTACATACAGGATCATGAGTTACTAATGAAAGGCTTGGCATTCGTATACATTTTCATTGCATCATTTCACCGAGTCTCTTACTAAAGGGTCGGGTACGGTATATATTTACATAATCGAGTCCCTTACTAAAGGGCCGGGTATGGTATATTTTTACATAATCGAGTCCCAAATGGGCGGGGTACGGTATATATTTATATAATCGAGTCCCATAATAGGCCAGGTATGGTATACAGAGTATATATATGCATGACTCACCACATAAGGTACAGATACATTGGTATCCCTTGATTATCATACTTATCTCATGTCATCTTTTCACTTAGTCATGATCTTCACTACTGCACTTCATGCTTTAAATATTTAGTACATTTTCCGTACTGACCCACTTTCTTCGGGGGCTGCGTTTCATGCCCGTAGGTACAAACACGCAGTTTGGTGATCCTCCAGCCTAGGACTTCTGCTCAGCTGCTTGGAGGGCTTCTGCTCAGCTGCTTGGAGGGCTTCATTGTTCCGGAGCTTCAGTCATTTTGGTACAGATCCTTTTTACATAGACTTATGCATATTCAGGAGTACGGTGGGGCCCTGACCCGTCATATGTCACCGTTATACTCTTAGAGGTCTGAAGACATGTGTGGGTTGTGTATACGTTTGGACAGCTATATCGACGCAGTTCGTTTTGGATATTCCCGTATATAGTGGGAGCCTTGTCGGCTTACATATTTTGTTATGTTTTGGTTAGCTATGACTCCTCAGGAGACAGGTTCACTCTAATATATGACACTACGAGTCTACAACATGCTTTTACAAATTTCCATATTGTCCTTAGTTTCAGTCTGATTATACCTAGCAGGTTCGTATGCGAGTGTCCATCTCGAGTGCTAGTCATGGCCCATCGGTTTGGGTCGTGACATAAACATAGCGTCCATAAACAAAAAGGACGTCAGTACGAATAATGTACTGAGAGGAGAAATAACCTGTACATCTGATGGCCTCTTAAGACGGATATCATGCATGATTAGCTTTTAAAAAAACATTTTCACACATACATATATAATATAAGTGTTAGTGTTGCGGAACGTGCAACCCGATCCATCTATCATATCATCCCGTGTTCGGGGCATCTCGCGTCCGGGTTAACATCATAACCTGCCCATTGCAGTGGCGTACACATCTATGTGCCTGCCTGGCCGACTATAGCGCGGTGCAGTGTGAGAAAACACATACATATATATATTAAGCATGCATGAGAGCCCAAATAACCGCTATAAATCTACCGGAGTGACGTAAGGTAGGTGACCTCCGATGTGTCATTATGGGGTCATCATCATCGCTATATCTCACCTTGAAGGAACAACTATCATAAGATGAGATCAACAACAATGCACAAGACAACAACATCAAGAACTATCAGCTTTAGTACTTCTAGAAATGGAGTCATCATGGAGGACATTTGTATATATGCTTGCATCGAAGTAATCATGCCATAACAAGGAAAGGGTTAGCCTTAACATACCTTTTCATCTCCTTAACTACTTAACATTTTCCTCCAAAGCTCGCAAATCTACATTCAAGATAATTCTTACTAGAGTTAAGCCTTGAAACACTCATAAGTTCAAACTAAAATAATTAATGAGCTAGCGGAATTTGTGCAGCACTTCCCCTATATCACCTACTTCCACCAAATTCCAAATCAACTCCCAACAATAATAACAACATCAACAATGCCATGGTTAAGAGATTTCATTCAAATTATGTCCAATAAAATCCCAAAACTTCTTCTCATAATCAATTTATATCAACAACTTCAACACTACCCCTTACACACTTGTATATCACACTTCCTCATCATTATTATTACCACTCATAATAAGATTATGCCCAAAACATTCTAACAATTATAACTAAAGTTAATTTACTACTCAAAATATCCTCAAATTCATATTTGAACTTCCTTTTTCATTTTCTTTCCTCAATCAAGTTGTATAACAATCAAACATCCTCAACAACATGCAATAGATGTAAAAACTTACCTTAATCACACAAGAGCAAGCTTTGGATCAAATTATTCCACTAGAGTGAAACCTTCAACTTCAACACCAAAGAGATACTTGAACTTTACTAACCATAGTGAGCTTTCTAGCACTTGAATCTCTTAATCCTCTTGGGTATGACCTTGATTAGCATATGAACTTGAGAAGATGGTTTTGTAGAGTATTTGGACGAATTTTGAGGTGGAAATGGTGAAAAATGAACCTTGGATCAATTTATAACATCAAAAAGTCGGCTACCGACTTACTTTTTGCAGCCACTTTGACGGACCGCGGAAAATTTGATGCTCCGTCAAATGGACCACCCAAAATGTGCTCACTGGAACTACTTTACGGTGGGAAATATTTCATTTGATGGGCCACAGAAAATTTGATGGTCCGTCAAACTGAACCCTCAAATTTCTCTGCCCGAGCAGTCTATCTTAAAACACCCATAACATTCTACTCCGATATCGTATTGACGAACGGTTTGTTGCGTTGGAAACTAGACTCAATGAACTTCAATTTTCATAGGTTATGCATTCCATAACTCCTCATATTCTATGAGATATATGTCCCTAAAGTTGGACGAAAAATCTTGTCCTGAATTCTTCCAAAAATTTTCCAAAGTTTCGAGAAACTTAATTTCTTTGATTCTCTTGGTCTCAGATCCTTTAAATACTTGTCTAACATTGGTTAAAAGTCTTCCTTAACCTTATAGGGGTATCATAGCCTCTCTGGACTTATGTTAGTTTGCTTACGACGACGCGAAAATTTATGAGGTGTAACATCCTTTCCTCCTTAGAAACATTTATCCTCGAATGTTAAACTCATAGGAATTCTATAAAATATTTGGCAGAGTTTCCCCTGTAACTGTAGTACTACTAACCTATCACAACAACCCAAAATATACAATGCCATACAGGGCTACAACAAGCAATAACAACAACGACCTCACATGACCAATAATCATAAAAATCGAAACACTATGCACCTGAAAATGATGGTGTATCTGTCGGGACCTCCTCTGGAAGTGGAAATAAGTGCGGATATCTGGACCTCATACCTTCTTCATCTTCCCAAGTCATTTCTTCCTTATTCCTATTCCTCCAAAGGACTTTAACTGAAGCTACATCTTTAGTCCTCAATCTCCAAACCTGCCTATCTAGAATAGCATTGGGAACCTCCTCGTAAGATAATTGCTCGGTAACCTGAACATCATCTACAGGTACAACTGCGAAGGATCTCCAATGCACTTGCAATGCATTGACACATGGAAAACCGGATGAACTGACTCTAAGTCTGAAGGTAAAGCTAACTCATAGGCCACCTAGCCTACTCCATGAATAATCCTATAAGGTCCAATATACCGAGGACTAAGCTTACCCTTTTTTCCAAATCTCATGACGCCCTTCATAGGTGATACCTTCAAGAATACCCAATCATCAACTTGGAACTCTAAGTCTCGTCGGCGATTATCCAGATAAGACTTTTGGTGACTCTGAGCTTGCCAATAATCGGTCCTGAATAAGCTTGACCTTCTCCATATCATGTTGGATCAATTCTGGTCCTATTAATTTAGTCTCTCCTACTTCAAACCATCCGATTGGTGATCTACACTTTCGCCTGTACAATGCCTCACATGGGGCCATCTAGATACCGGAATGATAAGTATTGTTATAAGCGAGCTCAATAAGAGATAAGTGATCATCCCAACCAGCTCCAAAATCTAACGCACATGCCCGTAGCATATCCTCGAGAGTCTGAACGGTAAGCTCAGATTGTCCATCAGTGTGGGGATGAAATGTTGTGGTAAGACTTACTTGAGTCCCTAAACACTCTTGGAAAGACTTCCAGAGATTAGCTGTAAACTGTGCTCCTCTACCAGAGATAATGGATACTGGAACACCATGGAGTCATACTATCTCTTTGACATAAAGCTTTGCAGAATCTTCAGCTGAGTACGTAGTTCTAACAGGCAGAAAATGAGCTGACTTTGTGAGTATATCCATAATTACCCACATAGAATCATACTTATGCTGAGAACGAGGCAAGACTGTAATGAAACTTCCCATTTCCAAGTCAGAATTTCAATAGCCTGCAATAATCCACCGAGCTTCTGATGCTTAATCTTTACCTGCTGACAGTTAGGACATTGAGCTACGAACTCTTCTATGTCTTTCTTCATTCGATCCCACCATAAATTGACTTAACATCATGATACATCTTTGTCGCTCCCGGATGAATAGAATAACGGGAACAATAGGCTTCTTCCAGAATCTGGTGACGTAACCGTGCAACATCAAGAACACATAGTCTGCCTCGGTACCTGATTATTCCATCTGCAGAAGTCTCAAATGGTGACTTCTTCTTTTGAGGGAATGTATCTCTATAATGAACTAACATGGGATCCTCATACTAGCGCTCTTTTACGTCAACTACTAAAGACAAGATAGCTGAATCCTGAATAGTAATGACCGTATCGCCCAAGTCCAATAATCGAACTCCTAGGCTAGCTAACTGTTGAAGCTTACAAACTAACTCCCTTTTCTTTGGTTGTACATCACATAAGTTTCCAATGGATGTGTGGCTAAGAGCATCCATTACCACATTCGCCTTTCCAGTATGATATAAAATGCTAACATCATAATCTTTCAATAGCTCCAACCATCGCCTTTGCCATAAATTGAACTCCTTGTGCTTGAAAATATACTGGAGGCTCTTATGGTCTGTATAGATATCAACACGAACGCCATACAAATAATGCCTCCACATCTTCAATGCATGGATCACCGCAGCCAACTCTAGATCACGGGTCGGATAGTTTTGCTCGTGTTTCCGTAACTGTCTTGAAGCATATGCAATAACTTTATCATGCTGCATCAACACATAACCGAACCCAGCGCCTGAGGCATCACAATAAATAACATAGCCTTCCGATCCTTCTGTAAGCTTCAGAACCGGGGCCGAAGTCAATCTAATCTTCAATTCTTGAAAACTGGGATCACAAGCATCTGTCCGTTGAAACTTAGCTGATTTCTGAGTCAACTTCATCAGTGGTGCAGAAATAGAAGAACATCCTTCTACAAATATTTTGTAATAACCTGCCAAGCCTAGAAAACTATGAACTTCAGTAGGTGTTGTAGGTCTCGCCCATGTCTTTACAGCTTCAATCTTCTGGGTATCTACTCGAATACCGTCATCTGAAATAATGTGCCCCAGAAAAATCACGAAATTCAACCAGAACTCACATTTTGAGAACATTGCATATAACTTCTGAGCCTGAAGAACCCTAAGGACAACACGTAAATAATCTGCATGCTCTGCCTCAGATCGAGAACAAACCAAGATATCATCGATAAACATAATCACGAATGAATCTATGAAAGGCCTGAATATGCTATTCATCAAATCCATGAATATCGTCAGTGCATTTGTCAACCCAAATGACATTACCCGAAACTCGAAATGACCATATCAAGTTCTGAAAGCCTTCTTCAGAATGTTCTTCTCTCTAACTCTCACTTGGTGGTACCCTAATCTCAAATCTATCTTTGAGAACCATTTCACACCCTGCAACTGATCAAATAAATCATCAATCCTTGGAAGTGGATACTTGTTCTTTATTGTCACCTTATTCAACTGTATGTAATTAATACACATTCGCAACGAGCCATCTTTCTTTCTTACAAACAACACAAGTGCTCCCCATGGGGACGAGCTAGGCCTAATAAATCCTTTTTCGAGCAAATCTTTTAATTGCTCTTTCAACTCCCTCAATTCTGCAGGTGCCATTATATAAGGAGGAATAAATATGGGCTTAGTATCCGGTAGCACATCAATGGGAAAATCAATTTCCCATTCTGGTGGAAGACTTGGAAGCTCGTCCAAAAATTCATTAACTACTGGGACAGACTGAACAGTTAGCAGCGTTGCTTCTGTAACTTGAACCCGAACTAAATGATAAATACAACCTTTAGCAATCATCTTTCTTGCCTTGAGATAGGAAATAAACCTACCTCTCGGAGATTCTGCATTACCCTTCCCCTCTAGAACTAGTTCCCCTAGAAACTGGAGTCGAACCATCTTTGTTCTACAATCAACATTAGCATAACAAGAGGCTAACCAATCCATACGCATAATGACATGAAAGTCTACCATATCTAATTCAATAAAATCTGTCATGGTATGACGATCACAGACCATCACCACACAATTTCTATATACCCGTCTAGCTATCACTGGGTCATCGACGATTGTAGACACTTCAAAAGGTTTAATTGATTCAGGTTTCACCTCAAACCGACCGGCAATATAAGGAGTAACATATGACAATGTAGAGCCTGGATCAATCAATGCATATACATCGTGAGAAGATACTGATAATATACCTATAACCATATCAGGTGATGACTCAAGATCCTGTCGTCCAGCTAGTGCATAGATGAGGTTCTGAGGACCGTTCGAACTAGATGCTCCTCCTCTACCTCTACCACGGCCTGCTGGTATCTGTGATCTTTGCCCTAGAGGGTGTACCGATGATGAAGAACCAACTACTGATCTCGTAGGCTGAATCATACCTCTACCACTTCTCGATGGACAGTCTTGTATTATATGGCCTATCTGACCGCAGGCATAACAAGTATTCGAACCCAGGCGGCACTGTCCCGAATGTAGCCTAGCATACATCGGGGTAAAGGTGGCCTTACCTGACCTGAATCACCCCTATACTGGAACCGGAGACTCTGGAACTCTGACCCAGTCCGGAATGAATAGGTCGATCCAATCTCTTGCCTGCAAATCGCGAAAGTGCACTAGCCGCTGAATGGATTTAGTAGTTAGAATACTGCTGCCTCTGACTCCCTCTGAACTCACTGACAGCACCTGAGGATCTGGCCCACTTACTATATCCTCTATCATACTCACGCTCACCCCTCCGCTGCTTTTGTCACTTCTTCAAATTCTGAGTGTGGGCCTGAATGCGAGAAATATCCATACCATCCTGAAGTGAGGCCGTCAAGAAATCATCAATCAAATATGGTCCCAAACCACTCACAAACTGGTGAACACGGTCTCCCATATCAGCTGCCATAGCTGGAGCATACCAAGCCAGTGAATTAAAACGAATGTTATACTCCTGACCACTCATGTTTCCCTGTCTGAGGTTTAGGAACCTATCAGCTCTGGTGGCAAGTAATGTCAAAGAAAAGCAACCACAAACTTTTGCCATACCGGTGGGGGTGCATTTGCCCCTCTAGAAGACACCCAGTTACTATATCAATAAACGGCCACATCTCGCAATCTATAAAAGGTCAACTCTACCGACTCAACATCTAAAGCATGCATTACCAGCAATGTTCTCAACATCTCGTTTATGAAGTTCTGTAGGTCCTCATCCGGTTTCGACCGAAAGAATTCTGGAGGGTCTAAGTTGATGAAATCACGAACTCTGGCGCTGACAGCTTTATCACCATGCCCCATACCCTGCCGCTGGGCCTGAGCGGCTACTAACAGAGTCAGCAACTGGATAGCATCCCACAAGTCCTGATCTGGAGCAACAAGAGGAGGGGCTAGAAGCTGAGGGGCCGGAGGGACTGGAGCCCCTCCATGCTCTTCTGCTACTGGAGGAATAGAGGTAGCATGCGAAGGAGTGGCACTCTGAGCCTCGCTATGTCCTAACTCAGCTGGGGGTTCTCGGCTTGTACCTTCTCCAGTAGGGCCCAGTCTTGCGCTGACTTTCGTCTTTCTCGGAGGCATCGCTGAAAATTAAACAAGAAAAAATTAGATAGTTGCATTCTTAACTTGGCTCTATCGTACGATCTAAGATGAGAAATAAGGGTCAATCATTCCTAAATGCCTTGCATCCTCTTGTTTATAAGTGTGGCGTGCTTCACACCCATAAACAAGACTCTACCGGACATGACTCGGAGATACACCCTAGGATGAAATGCTCTGATACCACTTTTGTCACGACCTAACCAAAGGGCCACGACGGGTACCCAGACCTAACCTACTGAGCACCCCTTGATATATAACTCATAACAATATCTTGATGGACCACAAAGATAACTCATAAATATCAAAAGTTGTAAAGGCATGAGTCCACAAGTTAAATATACATCTATATGATCATCATCAACTATACCCATGTGAACAAGCCGACAAGGCTGCCAAAATGATATACAAAAACATGAACCGATGAGGTTACAGAACATCTAACTATATGCATCTATCTACGAGCCTCTATATGGAGTGCATAGAATCATAAGGACGGGACAAGACCCCGCCATGCCCGTATATAAACAAAAGAATAGCACCAGCTAAACTGTAGCCCCAGAACAAATGGAGCGCTCCTGTGCAAACGCTGATGAAGCAACCTAGGGGTCTGGTCCATCTCCCTGCCTACCTGCGGGCATGAACGCAGCATCCATAAACAAAAAGGATGCTAGTACGAATAATGTACTGAGTATGTAAGGCATTATTAACAACATAATAAAAGTATGAAAGAAGCATGAGATAAGAGAAATAACCTGTACATCTGATTGCCTCTTAAGGCGAATATCATGCATGCATAGATTTAAAAATAAAACATTTCCATACATACATATAAAATATAAGTGTTAGTGTTGTGGAACATTCAACCCGATCCATAAATCATATCATCCCGCGTCCGGGGTAATATCATAACCTGCCCACAGCAGTGGTGTGCACATCTACGTGCCTGCCCGGCCGACTATAGCACGGCACGGTGCGAGAAAATACATACATATATATAAAGCATGCATGAGAGCCCAAATAACAGCAATAAATCTATCGGAGTGACGTAAGGTCAGTGACCTCCGATGTGTCATAATAAGGTCATCATCATCGCTATATCTCACCTTGAAGAAATAACTATCATATCATGAGATCAACAACAATGCACAAGACAACAACATCACGAACTATCAACTTTAGTATTTCTAGAAATGCAGTCATCATGGAGGACATTTGTATATATGTTTGCATCGAAGTAATCATGCCATAACAAGGAAAGGGTTAGCCTTAACATACCTTTCGTCTCCTTAACAACTTAACGTTTTCCTCCAAAGTTCGCAAATCTACATTCAAGATAATTCATACTAGAGTTAAGCCTTGAAACACTCATAAATTCAAACTAAAATAATTAATGAGCTAGCGGAATTTTGGCAGCCCTTCCCCTATTTCACCTACTTCCACCAAATTCCAAATCAACTCCCAACAACAATAACAACATCAACAATGCCATGATTTAGAGATTTCATTCAAATTATGTCCAATAAAATCCCAAAACTTCTTCTCATAATCAATTTATAACAACAACTTCAACACTACCTCTTAATCACTTGTATATCACACTTCCTCATCATCATTATTACCCCTCATAACATGATTATGCCCAATACATTCTAATAATTATAACTCAAGTTAATTTACTACTCAAAATATCCTCAAATTAATATTTGAACTTCCTTTTTCATTTTCTTTCCTCAATCAAGTTGTATAAAAATCAAACATCCTCAACAACATGCAATAGATGTGAAAACTTACCTTAATCACACAAGAGAAAGCTTTGGATCAAATTATTCCACTAGAGCGAAACCTCCAACTTCAACACCAGAGATACTTGAACTTTACTAACCCTGGTGAGCTTTCTAGCACTTGAATCTCTTGATCCTCTTGGGTTTGACCTTGACTAGCATATTAACTTGAGAAGAGGGTTTTAGAGAGTATTTGGACAAATTTTGAGGTTGAAATGGTGAAAAATGAACCTTGGATCAATTTTATAACATCAAAAAGTCAACCACTGACTTACTTTTTGCGGCCACTTTGACGGACCGCGGAAAATTTGACGCTCCGTCAAATGGATCACCCAAAATGTGCTCACTGGAACAATTTTAAGGTAGGAAAAATTTCATTTGATGGGTCACAGAAAATTTGACTCTCCGTCAAACTGAACCCTCAAATTTCTCTGCCCGAGCAGTCTGTCTTAAAAAACCCATAACTTTATACTCCGATATCATATTGATGAACGGTTGTTGCATTGGAAACTAGATTCAATGAACTTCAATTTTAATTGGTTATGCATTCCATAACTCCTCATATTCTAGGAGATATACTTCTCTCAAGTTGGACAGAAAATCCTGTCCAGAATTATGCCAAAATTTTTCAAAGTTTTGACAAACTTAATTTCTTCAATTCGCTTGATCTCGGAACCTTTAAATACTTGTCTAACACTGGTTAAAAGTCTTCCTTAACCTTATAGGGGTATCATAGCCTCTCTAGATTTACGTTAGTTTGCTTGCGACGATGCAAAAATTTACGAGGTGTAACGCAAGCAATACTGAATCCCACTAAATCACATGAGAGCAGTCTAAATGATACTACTTAAGCATGAAAATATAAAACACTGGGTGAATAGTTAATAAACCAGGAGGCAAAGCCAACTCATAAGCCACCTCACCAATGTATTGAACGATCTCAAAAGAAAAATAAATCGAGGTCTCAACTTGCCCTTCTTCTCGAACCTCATCAAACCCTTCATGGGTGAAACATTGAGCAATACCCACTCACCAACCATGAACTCTAAGTCACGAACCTTCCGGTCCGCAGAACTCTTCTGTATGCTCTCGGTTGTAAAAAACTGCTCTTGAATCAGCTTAACCTTATCTAATGAATCCTGTAATAGGTCTGTACCCCAAGATCTTACCTCAAAAGCATCGAACTGACTATACGTTGTTATAAGCAAACTCTGCTTGAAAGATAACTGTTGTTATAAGCAAACTCTGCCAAAGGCAAGAACTAGTCCTAATGACCACCAAAATCAATCACGAAGGCCCACAATATATCCTTCAGGACCTAAATAGTCCGCTCGGACTGTCCATCGGTCTGAGGGTAAAATGTTATACTAAGCTCGACTCGGGCACCCAACTCCTTCTGCAATGTCCACTAGAAATGAGATGTAAACTGAGTCCCTCGATCTGAAATGATAGAGATGGGCATTCCATGCAAACAAATTACCTCTCGAATGTAGATCTTAGTGTTATATCTCGCAATTCGCACGTCGGAATATTTGAAGTTAGTTGCGAAGAATTATGGACAAGGTTATCTCTCGACGTTGTTTCACGACGAATGGTTTAGGATTTGGTTGAAAGGAAGCATTAAGGAAAAATTTGGGATTAAGAATGCATTATGGAAAAATTTAAAAACTTCATGAAATGAGAGTAAAGGTGGGCCATGTGCTGCTACTTCGAGGCTTGATATATACATACATGTGGAATTAGATGACTTGTTAAGTCATTTTCATTAAGTTCATCTTTTAGGAAATTCTAGAAATTTGAAGAATTTTGGTGGGAAAGGAACAAAAAAAAAAAGAAAAGATGACAAGGTGGCCGGCCATGTGTGCATGGCATGCCACCACTTATATATAAGGTTAAGTCTTGAATTGGAAGACAAGATTCATCATTTATCCACATAGAAAGTTCAAGAGAAATTGAGAGAAAGAAAGAAAAGAGAGAGAGGGCACCGGCTACAAGAGCGGCCGAAATCGTCCTCAATTGTTGATCATGAAAATCTGTTTCTTTATGCTCTCCTACTAATTAGAGGGTCCTCTACGACGTGGAGTAGTTGGTGGAACAAGAAAAAACATTTTTCCTTGCCAAACATGGCCTAGCCGAGAGGTATAGGGGTGAAGGAAAGGTATGGTTCAATCCTCTTTTACTTGTTTTGTGGCTGCCTTGGACGTGTTATATTGCATAGAAATGGATAAAAATCATGAAGAGTTGTGTGTTGTAAGTTGTGGCCGTGTATAGTATGTTGAGGCCGTGTATGTGTGTGGTTGTGTTGGAGTGAAGAATTAATTGTATTTAGCATGATTTGTGTGTTGTTGTAATGTGTAGAAGATGAATGGATTCATGAGAATATAGATGTTGATGTTGGGCCGTGTAGGGGCTGGTTAGTATGCAAGAAATGAATTGATGTTATTGAATATTTTGGTTGTCGTCGTTATGAATTCGATGATGTAAAATGAAGGTTAATGTTCCATGTTGATGTTAAAAACTATATGGGCTTGATTTGAGGGTGTAATGTGATTCTAATGTAGTTTTTGAATTTATAAAAATAATGTTGTAGGTATGGAATTGTTGATGTAGTATGAGAATTTGAAAGGAAGAAACGTAGTAGGATCGTATTCATTAAGTTGGAAGGTTTTGGGTTTCATAGTAGGTTGTTGGGATTGTCTTGAATACTTTGTGGATTGATCGGAATGTTCTTAAATCTTGTTTGGATGGTTGTTGGTTTGGTTGTTGTTGATAATTGGCCGAGTTAATTCTCGGGGTTGGTGAATATATAGGGGAAATGCTGCCGGAATTTTTATAAATTAAGTGACGACTTGGAATTGGGTTCTTCCATGCATATGGCTAATGTTGGATGTCCAATGACATTATTGTAGATCGCGAGAAGCCAAGGCGTGTTGGGCAGTTCCGAGGGCGGCCAAGGTACGTAAAGCTCACCTTTCCTTCTTTGGCATGTCTTAGTATGAATAGGCTATGATATGCCCCCGAGGCAACTCTACTCCTACGATCCGAGCAAGTCCGTGATTCTTATTTGTTTCGACCTCCGTACGCCTAATGTAGTCAAATTATGGTTTCTATGCCTTTGTATGACTAAATAAGAACGTGCTTAAAGAATATATTCATAAAAGAGTCGTAAACTACGAACGTCCCTAACTTTTGACTAAGGGCTCCTGGACGCTCCGAAACGCTCGCGGGGAGGTTCCCTAATGTATAACATCCCGACATTCATACGCGGGCCCTAGTCGGATTGGTACTTGCCCGTGGGCCCGCAAGACGTTCCGTGCTAGTTTCGGCAACTTGTTGATATAACTTAATAGGGCTACCGATCTAACTTCCGAATATGATCACTCACTTATATGCTAAGTCCGAAACGAGAAATCGTACGCATATGATTCCGATACGTAAGTATGAGCGGCAAAGTTCTATTTGACAAGTCCCGAGTAGTACTCGAAAGTTAAAACCGATTTGACTATGACTCCGTGACACGAGCGTTGATCCGTTACTATTTGGTGAGTTTCAAGGATGAATCGTGTGTATGTGGGCATGTGGCTTCCGATTACTCGCTCGTGCCTATTATGACATCATTCACCGAGTCCCTTGCTAGCGGGGCCGGGTACGACCGAGTCCCTCACTAGAGGGCCGGGCACGGTACATGCGATCACTCACCGAGTCCCGAAAGGCCGGGTACGACCGAGACCCTCACTCGAGGGCCGGGTACGGTATGTGATTAATCCACCGAGTCCTCGCGAGAGGGCCGGCACGATATTTGTTCGACGATCCGATGACATGCTATTCCGTTTTGGTCCGATGGTGGGATGATTTGGAAATATGGAAATCCGGCAACGCACTTGAGTCTGTTCTGCTGAGGCGATAGTCTGATAATGTAATGATCTGACAATATGAAAGTCTGATGCTACGATAATATGATAATTCTGTCCTATACGACGATATGACTGTCTGATGATATTCTCGATTACTAACTCGTTTTCATACTTGTTTATGATTTTCGAATTAGTATGATTGTGACGTGTTTTGCTCACCGGCATATGTATACACAGATAAGGGTTGCATGTGCAAGTTATGACTCTCCGTTCCTATACTTGTTTACCGTGGTCCTTCCTTTCGCCTATGACTCCGTTATTGGTTTTCTTGCTTTACATACTCGCATATTCCGTATCGAATTTCCCTTCTTCGGGGGGTCGCGTTTCATGCCGCGTGCAGTACACCTGTGTGAGCTAAAGATTTTATGCATGATGTTCCGCCGGAGTTGGCGAGCTCCACTTGCTCCGAGCGCCGCCGGTCGCAGTTTGACCGTGTTATGACATCCGAGTCATGTTAGAGACTTTGCAGACAGAGTCAGGTGTATAAGGCGTCCGTTGTGAGCGGCTCCATAGGCCGTAGTATCGTTATATGTAGTTCTACAGATTTTGTACGGTTACAGGTTTTGTATAATTTGAAAGAGATATAAAGTATGTTTATTTCTCGAAAATTTTATTATGTATTTATGATTTGGTCGAGGGCCCAGTATGAATACGAACGTTACGATAGTCTGAGGGTTCGCTCGGCCTGCAGATAAGGGTCGGGTGCCCATCACACCCTATCGGAAATTGGGGTGTGACACTTAGCCAGCTTCTCGGAGTTTTAAGTAGTCTGAACCGGTATGAAATGAGCTGACTTGGTCAAATGATCCACAATCACCCAAATAGCATCAAATTTTTCCAAAGTTCGTGGCAACCCTACCAAAAAATCCATAGCGATCCTCTCCCACTTCCTCTCGAGAATGGGCATCCTTTGAGAAATCCCACCAGGCTTTTGGTGCTGGTACTTCACCTGTTGACAATTCAAACATCGAGACACAAATTTTGCAATATCTCGCTTCATGCTATGCCTACAGTAATGTTGTTTCAAATCCCGATACATCTTTGTAGCTCCTCGATGAATAAAATACCTTAAGCTATGAGCCTCCTCCGGTCAAATCCCTAAACTGGGGCACACATACGTAACCCTTGATCCTCAAAATACCCTCATCATTAGGTCTTGCCTCCCTTGCCTTTCTTTTCAACACTTTATCTCGAATTTTGTACAACTACGCATTATCAAACTATTGGGCTCTAATCTACTCCAATAAGGAAGACCGCGCTTCCACACAATCTAGAACCTTGCTAGGTTTCAAGATATCAAGTCTAACTATGCTACTGGCCAAGGCCTGAGCATCCATAGCCAAAGGTCGCTCTCTAATCTGCAGACATACAAGGCTACCCACACTCACCGCCTTTCCACTTAAGGCATCGGCCACTACATCGGCCTTGGCCGGATGATAAAGAATGGACATGTCATAATCCTTGACCAACTCTAACCATCTCCAATGCCTCAAATTTAGCTTCTTCTAGTTGAAATTGTGCTGAAGACTCTTATTATCGGTGAACACCTCACAATGCACCCCATAGAGGTAGTGCCTCCAAATCTTCAATGCAAAAACCACTGCCGTCAACTCCAAGTCATGAGTGGGGTAGTTTTTCTCGTGTACCTTCAGCTGCCTCATAGCATAAGATATAACCTTCCCTTTCTGCATTAGAACACAACTAGGGCCAATTTACAAAACATCACAATATACGATAAATCCCTCTCCTTCCACGGGAAGAGTCAAAATCGAAGCTGTAGTCAACAAAGTCTTGAGCTTTTGGAAGCTCTCCTCAACTCATCCGACCACTGAAAAGGTACATCCTTTTGGGTCAATCTGGTCAAAGGAGATTTTATAGCTAAAAATCCCTCTACGAAAAGCCGGTAGTATCTGGCGAGACCGATAAAACTCTGAATCTTGATAATCGGAGTGGGCTAACCCAATCACGAACCATCTCAATCTTTTGAGGGTCCATTATAATGCCATCTTTGGTCACCACATGCCCAAGGAATACAACAGAACTGCGCCCAAACTCACACTTCCAAAACTTGGCGTACAACTTCTTATCCTTCAAGATCTCGAGCACAATCCTCAAATGCCGCTCATGCTCTGCTCTACTACGAGAATATACCAAGATATCATCGATTAATACAATCACAAATGTATCCAAATACGGTCTGAAGACACCGTTCATCAAATCCATAAAAGCCATCGAGGCATTAGTCAGCCCAAAAGACATGACCAGAAACTCATCATTACTATAGCGGGTCCTGAAAGATGTCTTAGGGATATCCTCCTTCCTAATCTTCAACTGGTGATAACCGAATCTGAAATCAATCTTAGAGAAGACTGTTGTACCCTGAAGCTAGTCAAATAAATCATCAATCCGAGGAATGGGATACTTTTTCTTGATTGTGACTTTGTTCAATTGTCGATAATCGATACACATCCTCATGGACCCATCCTTCTTCTTTACAAACAATACCGGAGCACCCCCAAGGGGAAACACTAGGTCTAATGAATCCCTTGCTCAACAAGTCCTGCAACTACTCCTTCAATTCTTTCAACTCAGCGGGAGCCATTCGATAAGGAGGAATGGAAATGGTCTTAGTGCCCGAGTCCAAGTCAATGCAAAAATCAATGTCACGATCTGGGGGATTACCTTGTAAATCAGTAGGGAACACCTCGAGAAACTCTCTAACCACCAAAGACCGACACAAGTGAAGGAGTATCGGCGCTAGTGTCTCGAACATAGGCTAAATAAGCCAAACAGCCCTTCTCAACCATCCGTCGAGCCTTAAAATAGGATACTACTCTCTTTGGTGCTGAACCAACTGTAGCCTTCCCTTCCAACCTAGGAATTCCCAGCATAGCCAATATAACCATCTTGGAATGACAATCCAAGATCACATGATAAGGGGACAACCAACTCATACCTAGGATCACATCAAAGTCTACCATGTCTAGGATCATCAAATCAAGCCAAGTGTCATACCCCATCAAGGTCACAACACAGGACCCGTACACCCAATCCACTACTACAGAATCTCCAACAGGAGTAGAAACTCTAAATGGTACAACAAGTGACTCACACATCATTTCCAGAACCGTAGCAAAATAAGTAGACATATAAGAGTATGTAGAACTTGTATCAAATAAGGCTATAGCAGACTGCTGAAAAGCCGAAATAGTACCTATAATGTCAGCATCAGAAGCCTCTGCCTCTGGTCTACCTGGGCACATATAGATCTGAACATAGCTACCCTTGACCAGAGAACCACCGTGACCACCACCACGGCCTGTCTGAGTACCATGCCTACTGGACTAGAAACCACCTCTATCACTCTGTGCACCGCCTCTAGCCGGTTGTGCTGCTTACCTGGGTGCAGAACTCTATGGACCGGAGTGTGAACCACCCTGTCTAATCCTGGGGCACTCTCTGGTGAAATGCCCGATATTAGCACACTCAAAACATCAACGGCGAGACATAGGGCCTACTGAGGGGACCCGGCCTACTGAGGGGACCTCTGGTGTAGGAATAAGAACCCTGGGAACCCTTTCCCAAACTGTAACCACTACTACCCTAAGAACCACCGATAGAAGGTTGAATCGTTCCTTGAATTGGCCTGCTAAATTGGGCGCGATAACCCGCCCCCTAATACCCTCTATCTCCGGATGAGGTGCCTTAAAAACTGCCAAAGCTGCAAGGCTTCTTGCCCGATTTATCCCCAAACTCATCACATCTAATAGACTCAAAACTCCTAGCAGCATACACCACTTGCTGAAAAGTACCTCCCGAAGAGGCCACATGAGTCGCCAGGACTTGAAGGTGATACGACAGTCCCCTGATGAACTTTCTTATCCTCTCTGCCTCATCGGGTAGAACAGTCAAAGCATGGCAAGAGAGGAAGTGGAACATCATCTCATACTCTTCCATGGATGTCCCACGCTGCTCCAACCTATCAAACTGTTCCTGCCTCTCATCCCTCAAACTGCGGGGAACCCATTTCTCTAGAAACAATGGAGAGAACTCAGCCCAAGTAAGTAGAGGTGACCCAGCTGGTCTAGTCTTAACAAATACCCTCCACCACTTCTTGGCGAGGCCATCCATCTGCATAGCAATGAAATCAACTCCGTTCGGCTCAACCAACCCCAAATTGTGCAAACGCTCGTGGAACCTAACCAAAAACTCATAAGCATCATCATCAAGACGCCCATCATACTGTTGTGGCTTTATCTTCTCAAACTTATCCCACCTCTTTTGCTCATCGACGGTCGTGGTAGGCTAGGCAATGGGACGAATAGCAATACTCAAAACTGGAACACCTAGAAACTGGGGAACAACAATAAAATGTCCGGTTATGCCCCCGGGGTCCCAAAGAACTGCACCTACTCGGAGTCCGAACTCCAACCCCGGCTCCGAGAACCCTGCGGCGTGGCCGGAAGCATACCCATCTGGTCCATACCCTTGAAGTAGCCCAAAATGCAAACTAAGGCATCCCGCAACACCGATGTAGCAGTAAACACTAGAGATGACTGAGCAGGTCCAACCTTCTCTGCTGGAGTAACCTCCTCCTCGTGAACATCCTCGGGACCTGAAGATACCTCCATATCGTGACCCTGATAGTAGTTAGTGCTTGGGACCAGGCTAGTGAGACAATATGGGCTCTAGCCCTACCCCGCCCTCGACCACGTCTCCTGCCTATGCCTCTAACAATACCTCTGGGAGCAGGTACGGGTGCGGTGTGTTCTCCTGACCTCTGATAGTCGCTAAATATGTCCTCACCATCTGTGACAGAGTGAAACAAGGAAATCTTTAGAACACAATAGAGTCAAGTAAGAAAGATAAGGAACAAAAGGATAAGAGTTTTTCTAGATGTCCTATAGCCTCTCGAAGATAGATACGAAGCTCATCATACCGATCCACAAGACTGAACGAGACATTGTTCTTTTACTTGTGAGAGTGATTAACTTAAAGATCTAATACAAACATTGTCACGACCCAATTTGATAAGTCGTGACGGTATTAACTCGCCCGAGTTAGTAAGCCATACACAACCCACTAACTAAATAGTTTAAGTAGGAAATAAGACAAATAAACATACAAGTCAGCTTTTAGGTCTTTAAAACAACATATAGTTATAAAATTCAAAAATAAGAGTACAATCATACCCGAATCTGGTGTCACAGGTACAAGAATGAACTAAATGGAGTACAAGTCTAGAACATATCCCCAAAATACATAAGCTGTCCGAAACGGAAGACAGGAAGGAAAGAAAATTGAAGAAGATCCAGTTCCATGGATCAATTAATGGCTCATCCCGAATCGTCAAGATAGTCTCCTCAACGGGTAGTAGCGTCTGCACACAAAAGGGTGCAGCAAGTGTAGCGTGAGTACAAAAACAACGGTTACTCAGCAACAATATCGACCAACCCTAGATAAAACGGAGACGAGGGCTGGTCTTTTATTACTACCACTACACTCAATCGCCATTAGTCCCTGATATATAATAACACGAAGATCAAGTATTTGGAACACAAAGACAATAAACAATTCATTTAGTTCAATCAACAAGAATCATCAATAACAGTTAAAGTATGAATGCATGAATGCAATGTAAGGCCTTTCTTTCCATCACTTGATACACATGCATTCAAAAATTAACGAATCGTGACCCATAGGAGACTCGTGAGGTTCATGTACCACCCGGAATACTAGATCTCCTAGAACACATTGGGTTCTTAGCTACATTAGGCTCCAAATCTCATAACTTAGACCGGTAGGCTCCATATACTCTGTCTCTTAGCCAATCAGTGTAAAATCGCCATCACTCCGTCCGGAATAAGTTTTTCGCAGACCCACAATTGTATCTGTAAATATAATAAGCATGAGATATAAAATAGGCATGATGTATAAGTATGGCATGTAACACAATAAGAAGCAGGAATATGCAACAAAGATTCCATTTGGATTAGCATAAGTCATAAAGGTCCCACCTTAGCTTCTTATTTACTTTTAATGAGTATTTAGGAGTGATGTACCACACACATATCAAATAAGACAGGCATATAATCAAGACAGAAAGTACGGGCTTCAGACCCCAATCACAGGTCCATAGGATCGTACTACCTACTAGCTAGTGTTAGAAGTATGGCATTCAAACCAACTCTATAATTTAAGTACACAATTACCCATATCATGGCACCGGTACCCGATACAAGTGCTTGTCATCTCACAAATATCAGGACCCCCTTAGTTCCCCCATTATCTCTCTTAATTATGTTCATTTAGACCAACCACGGTGCCCTACATAAGGTGTTACACATCGGAAAATTTTTCGTTGATGCACAGTGAATAGACTAACGAAGGACACGAAGTATTTGATATTTCAATAAGTAAGAAATAGCATTTGATGACCCTAATTGAGATTTCAAAGGCATTCAAGGTAAGAGAAGAAAGTCTGCCAAGGAAGGCAAGGTATACGTTAAGTATCGGAAGAGATTTACGAGTAACAAGTTAATGATGACTTAATGATATTTTGGTGAAGAGTTATAGCATCCCTTAGATTGTTAATGAGGTGCTTATAGAATCCCTTAGATTGTTAATGAGGTGCTAAACAAGTGTTAAGAAGTTTCCATAAGGATTGGAGATCAAACGAGTCGACGAGAACGAGTTCGGAGAAACTGGGCATTTTACGGCCCAACATGCTGGCCGTATAAAATATACTGGCCATATGTTAGGCCGTATATTTAGCCCAGATTTCCAACCTCACTGGACCAAATATACGGCCGATTGTCATACGGTCAAGATAATTTATACCTTTTAATCGTATGTTGGTCCGCAGAATCTAATCGGCTCAGACGCATTGAGAATTAAATTGAGGATCAAGTTCATTTCATTTCATTTCACCTCTTCCCCTTCTCTCTAGAACTCTAGAACATTTCTCCACACCTCTCCCGTAAGAATTTAAGAGATATTAATGATCAACTTCATCAAACCAAGAGAATCGAAGTGTAAGAAACTCATTGAAGCTCATCCAAGATAAGAAATCCAAGTGGAGGTGGAACTAGGGTTTTGCTCAAGTGAAGTGTTTCCACCCAAAGTCCATTCCTACACCATCTAAGGTAAGTTTTATGTTCTTTCCATGTTTTTTAAGGTATTGAGTGGTTGAAAGATTTGGATTGTAGAAGGGGATAGAAAATGGGTCATGAATGTGAGAATAGTGATATTTTTGAGTAGTAGCTTGGATTGAGTCATGATTCTTGATATGTTGTGATTATGATTATGTTATAAATGACCTTTAGAATATGGGATAGACATTGTATATGAGTGAACGTAATAGTGTGCTATGACCATGGATATGGATGATTTGAAGTGAATTGAGAAATATGGATAATGTGTGAATAAAGACTATTATTATGATGTTGTGAATGTTATTATTGATGTTTGGGAGTTGATATATGATATGGAGGAAGTCGTATAAATAAAGGAGATGCTGCCCAATTTTCTCTAGCCTTAGTCAAGTATGCTAAGCTATCGATTTTCTAATGTTAGCATAACTCTAATGAAGGTAGAAACGTGAGCATCAAGAGAACGTTCACAATAGAATAGTCGAACAAAAAGGTATGTAAGGCTAACCCTTCTTTTAATAAGGCATGGTTCTTTGGCCATATATCTATTCTTTCATTAGCCTATGATGTCCTCCAAATGATTCTATCTCTAAAGCTACTAAAGCTCACGATTCACGTTGTGTTACAATTCTATGAAATTCCTTATATGATGAGTGATCCTCTAAGGATAGATGTAATAAAACGATGATAGTAATTATGACAAAGATTCTTATGAGCTTTTATGTATATATGTTTATGTATGACTATTATGTAACCCCCGACTTATATGTACGGGTATGATATGTATTGCGCGCGCGCACTACAAGGGTACGGATAACCACGAGCCTTGGTAGGGCCAGGTATGTATAATCACCGATGCCTTGTCATGGCCGGGTATGTGAAACACCGATCCTTCATGGTCGGGTATACTATGAATATGTAAATGAGTACGAATACGGATACGGATATGGATGTATGTACACAATCACGCATTAGAAATGGAATGTCCCTATGAAAAGCAAGTAAGTGTTTATGACGATGGTTCTTCTACCACCCATCTTATGCTATTTCTTATGTTGTTTATTATGCTTCTATAATGATGTTGATCATGCTTTACATACTCAGTACATTCTTCATACTTACGTCTATTTATTTATGGACGCTGCGTCATGCCCGCAGGTGGCCAGAGAGACAGGCTTGATCTATTGCTTTACTACTCAGGGACTACATAGCGGAGCTCCATTTCATTTGGAGCAACAGCTTTTGGTATCTATTCTTTTGTGTACATACTTATGGGCATGGCGGGGTCCTGTCCTGCCTATATGATATGATACACTCTCCTTAGAGGCTCGTAGACATGTGTATATGGTTAGATGTGTTTGGCCTTGTCGGCATATATTTTGGATATCGTTTTGTTAGCCTCGTCGGCTTATGTACATTGTTAGGGGCATAGTTGTTGATGGTGATATAAATGTATCGTTGCCCAATGGAAATAGTATGATTGATGGATAGAAAGCATGATTTAGCTATGTGGCTCACCTAGATGTAAATGTGTATGCACGTTAAGAGGTGCCCGGGTGGGGTAGCACCGGGTACCCGTCATGGCCCTCCAGTTGGGTCGTGACATAAGGTACAAAGTCTCAACTTGCCTAGAATTAGAAGTCTGAATCACAATACTTGCTTGCCTTTTTGTATGGCCTCTGAATGGTCCCATTTTTATCAAATATGGACTATACATTAGACCACAAGTCTATCGATAGCAAAATTGACATAGAAATAATCCGGACCCAAAACAACACTCAAAATAGGATTCCAAGTCAAAAAGGACAAAATAGGAAATTTAATCCAAAATTGGTCTACTTATGATCTACAGAGCCTAGATACCAAAAATCAACTCAATTAATTTCATGATTAAATCAAGATTCCTTAATATAGACTTAGGGTTCACAAACCCCCAATTTCCCCAACTAAATTCATGATTTCTAGCATGGAATCCCTAGTTAGTTAATGATATAATGTCAAAAGTAAGGTTAGGAACTTACCCAATCATGGTATCTTGCCAAATCTCCCAAAACCCGTTTAAACCAAACTCTCAAACCCAAATATGTGAATGAAAAGCGTAAGTTTCAAAGTGGGGAACAAATATTTGATCCTGCCAGCTATCTCACAGATGCGGCCAAAGGCTCACAAAAGCGGCCTCGCACCTGCGCCCTTTCCCTCGCATTTGTGAAACTTCATTAATTCCCTTAAGACCATAGATGCAAACCAAATGCCGCATAAGCAACTTCGCACCTGCGGGACAAGTGTCGCAGATGCAACGCATTAGACACTAGAAAATCTGGTGTTTTAGCCCATTCACCCTGAAATCTCGAGACTCATCCGAAACCTCTTGGATATAAACCAAGTATGCATACCACTCTAAAACTAAACTACAAACTCATCCGTACCCTTGAAATTTTTAAAAGAGGTCATCTTGACCTGTCACCAAACTCCCAAAAACTAACTTTCCAAACAAAAGACCAAAATGCCCCCGAGCCCCTCGGGAACTGAAACAACTACTCTACCAGGATATAATCGATATTCTGTACCTAATGGAATTGGCGAAATCCCCAAAAGGTCTCACCTACCCTCGATGTTGACTTTAGTCAGCCTAATACTTAAGAATTCTCAAAAATTCCATTTTCTCAGTCAAAATACATCTGAAAGCCGCGGGAGTCCCACCACCCATCCCCACAAGTCAAAAACACTCTAGAAAAGCTAGGGGGAGGGTACATAGGGGTAAAATAGGTAAAATAGTAAAACAGCCAAAATGACCTAACGGGTCATTACACTCTTCCTCTTCAATTTACCTAGATTCTTGATAGTTCAAGAACCAGATTTGTGTTGTCTCTGTCTTCAATATTTCTTGTCCTATTTCTCTATGTTTACTTAGTACTTCTTTTGTTGATTCTTCAATACAGGCATAAGGTCAACTTTGTCAACACTTTTGTGTCACGCCCCAAATCTGGAGTGGCGTGACTGGCACTTGATGCCAACCTTGGCCCGAGCGAACCACTCTAAATATAAAACTATGGGAGTAACCCCCAACTTAAACCATTAAGGCCTACCTGCACACAAACAATATCAACAAGCCGGTGAGGCTGTAATCTAGATATATATATATATATACTGACCATCTCATCTGAACTGAACACACGCACACAAAATATAAATACACAACTAAGCAAGCCAATGAGGCTGCCACGTATGATGTACAACAAAATGAGAGCCGACAAAGCTATATAACATCCCCAACAACGTACAACTGTCCACAGATCTCTAAAAAACATGAGCTGTAGAAAGGACAGAACATCGTCCCGTCATACCTCTATATACATGTCAAAATAGCATACCACGGGCTGACTCACGGGCCCGAAGTTTTCAGAACGCACCTAGCTGCGTCGAGTGGAAGGCCTGCGAGAAGGATGCGTGCCTATCCGATTACCCGAACTCGCGAGCATGAATACGGCGCCCCCCGAAAAAAGGACGTCGATGTAAAATAATATCTCACAGTATGTATGGCAAGATGACAACCGAAATGAAATAACTACTTTCGATATCTCAAGAAAGCATGCGGAGGTGCTGCCTCGGTTGCCCTCACTTTGAGCGAAGATAACATAATTCTATAGATATAACTTCGTGACTCGAAGGTCGGGCATAGATAACTCCATGACTCTAGGCCGGATAATCAACCCGCCCAGGTTGGTATAATCAAATCCCCTACCCCTGGGGCGATAATAACTCGCCCGGGCGGGAAAACCCTGACTGTGGTCGGTGTGTAAAATCCTGGCGAAGGGGGAACAACTCCTGGCTTGGCCGGCATTCAAAAATATAATGATAAAAAAAAT